>NC_039272.1:4560263-4580263 GCF_003368295.1 Carassius auratus | reverse complement strand
AACACAGGTGTGTGGGTGTGTGTTAAAAGCCACCATAAAGGCCGATAGCGTGCTGAAAGCTGTGCTCGTTTGGGGCGGTCAGAGATGGACACGAGAGAGGGCGATGACAGGGACAGTCAGAGACTAAATACAAAGAGGAATGCTGAGGATGCCTTAATGTACTGTGTTAGCAGGGAAACAAGCCTTTCCTCAAGTTAACCTCTGACCTTCAGAAAGTTCCCACACACGGAGGTAGATTTAAGAGAAGAATGCACAACCTTGTAAGGTTCTAGTGATTTTATTGAAGTTAAATAGCTGTACTTTTGCCCTAGAATGAGAAATCGAAATGCATATGTGACCTGGAGCACTAAACCAGTGATAAGGGTTAAAAAAAAAAATTAAACTGAGGTTTATACATCATCTGAAAGCTGAATAAATAGTTTTTGATTGATGTGTGGTTTGTTAGGAGGACAATATTTGTCTGAGATACAATTATTTGAAAATCTGGAATCTGAGAGTGTAAAAAAATAAAAATATTGAGAAAATCACCTTTAAAGTTGTCCGAATGCATATTGCTAATTGCATATTAAGATTTGATATATTTACGGTAGGAAAATTACTAAATATCTTTATTGAATATCTTTACTTAATATCCGAATTTCATTTTGACACATGCAATGTATTGTTGGACATTGCTACAAATATAACTGTGTATTTATGACCTTATGACTGCTTCTGTGCTCCAGGGTCACATATATCAAGAATAATTGTTTGGTTACGAGCGTTAAAAGAGACGCATTGCTGTTATTTACGCTTGGTTACATTTGTTGGTCTCTCTCTCTCTCTCTCTCCCTCTCACACACACACACACACACACACACACACACACACAGGTGCTCTTTCCTTTTTTTAAGTAGGACTACAATTAACCTTGGTTCCTTCAGCCATGAATCAAGTCAGAATAGGGAGATGGTCTTCAAGACAAACAGGGGCTATTGGTTGCCTTTTCTTCTAAAGGATTTATGGACTCTCTCGTATCAGTTCTGACTGTCCCACGCTTCACTGGTCAAGCTAACACCAGCTCTACAGGTGAAGAGGTCAGTGACATAGAGCAGACCCACCTGACCGAGAGAGGTCATGCAGAGGTCAGTGACCAGGACCCAAGTCCTCAAAAATATTATAATTATTTTTGTCTTTTTCAAGACGATGCTGAAATGCATTTTTCTCATTCTGGGATCAACTATATTATTACATGTATTATTTCGTTCCAAAGTGATAATTGCATTTATGCTTAAAAACACAATTATTCTATCTTTTTCTCAAAAATAAATTAATGAAAAGGGGAAGACAAGTTCACAATTAGCTGTTAAAACAGTGAGAAAGTTCTGAGAAAGCTCTTCCGAGCACGGTTCTTATTTCAGCATGACTCAAGAGCGTTATTTACAGTAACTCTGGGATGCCCTGTTTGTCTAAGTAGGTGATCTTGTTGACCCGGAAGCTGTAAATTCATGTGTAATGTTTCTTTTCCACCCACCCTTGAGGGTCAGATGGGTTCAGCCTGAAGGAAGACGGCAGCCAGCAGTCAGAGTTTTGTCGGCGGATTGTGGCCTTGATTGTTGTAAACCGGGAAAGTTAGTGCTCCCTTGAGTATCTCGAGCAGCAATAATAACAGCATGAACCGACCGTAGTGCAGTAATATCAGGGCTAAATGTCCATTCGGAGGTGTTTTGTTGCTCGTGAATTCCCAGTAGTTTTAAGACGAAACAGATCTGCGGGTCACTCTGAGATTAAGAAGGACACGATTTGATTTATGGTTCTGCATTCAGTGTGGAATAACCAGTGAGATGCCAGTTGTCCAGGACTTGTTCTCAACCATTACTTTTGGGAAATTTATAGTAAAGTCATCGTTCCCCTTCACAGCTGATGTTTTCTCCATGTAGAAGATGAGTTAGCTGTTCTTTGGAAAAATTCAGTTTTATAAATGCTAGAAACTTGGCTTTCAAAGGAAAGATTGCGCTCAAATAGCACACCTAGGTTTTTAACTGATGATGAAGAATTGACAGAGCAGCCATCAAGTCTTAGACAGTGTTCTAGTTTATTACATGCAGAGGTTTTAGGTCCAATAATTAACAACTCGATTATGCATTCCGTCAGCTTTTAAAAATGATATGTTTCACTGGGCCGCATAGAAATATAGAGCTGAGTATCATCAGCATAACAGTGAAGGCTGGCACTGTGTTTCCTGATGATATCTCCCAAGGGTAACATATAAAGTGTGAAGAGTAGCGGCCCTAGTACTGAGCCTTGAGGTACTCCATACTGCACTTGTGATCGATATGATGATACCGCTTCATTCACTGCTACGAATTGATGGCGGTCAAATAAGTACAATTTGAGATCCAGGTTGCCAGGGACTTGCTCTCAACCATTGATCTTTTTTCTCCATGCAGAAGATCAGTTAGCTGTTCTTTCTGCCTTCTTCTTTCTGAGATCCAAGCTGTCCTGGGGTCACGTAGGAGAGGAAGATGCCATTTATTGATCACGGCCGGGTGGATTCATTACGGCTCATTCGTTCTCCGCTCAGACACATCCAGTGAAGGAATGAGTGGATGTGTGAGCAGCTTGATGAAGTGCTTGGCGTTTCACAAGCTCTTGTCCATGCTGTGTCCGTATCCTAATCAAGTCGCTGAGCACACACTGCATAGGAAGCAAGTTGCAGTTTGTGAATGGAAATTTCTAGAGCATGAAGATAACTGAATCCATTACTCAGAGGTTTCTGGACCTACACGTCTTCTGTCCTCACTTCGTCAGATGGACTCGAACACAAATACTTGGACTATGACAGATAACCGCTGGACGAGATGGATGCTGATAGCTGGGCGTTAGCGACATAACCGGCAGTAAACATCACAATGTTTATACAACATTACATTTCGGTTGCAGTTAGGTTATGTCACAGTTCAGCATTGACAAATTGTTGTAAAAAACATCAAACCTAAAAACCATAATTAAAAACAATAATATTATTAATAATGTAGCTCATATATATATATATATATGCAAAGCCACTCAAATACGGTGCTCAAATATGCTTATATGGTGATATTGCTTAGTATTATCAATATTGAAAATAGTTGTCCTGCTTGAATAATATGAAACTTTTTTTTTTTTTTTTTAGGATTCATTCACATGTTCACAGGATTTTTGAATGTTTTTCACTGGCAGTGTCAGTATTATTTATTGAATACAACATTTTTCAGGTATTATGGTGTAAATGACCATGCCACTTCTTCATATGATTTGATTGTAAACCATGACCTAGCAAACATGCATTATTTGCTCTTCTCTGCTGGAGCTGTGTCAGATAACAGTCTATTCTTTAGCAGCGGTCAATTCTTTTCTGATTGACTGGATGGCCTGATAAAGATCATGGGGTCAGTGGTTAGGACACTCAGGTTGAGTGGACAATGCTCCAACCAGGGCCTTGTTCCCATCCTTCACAGCGGGGAGACAAAAGCTAATGTCAAAGTTGTGGTTTGATTAGCTGACAACCCCATCATCCGCTAATAGACCTGAACAAGCCTGAAGGAGGCTGCTGTTGTTGGCTTTTCCAAACCCAATCAATTCTAGTTTAAAATCCCTGCACTTTTAAACCACGCCTCTTGCCTGGATCCAGAAGCCTGGGGTTGATTGTGAAGATGATGAGAACCATTTGAAAGGCTATTAAATGTTCTATAAAAAAGTCAAAAGCTTCATCTTCATTCACAGGCGGAGCTGAATTATTGAAAATTGCAGTGCAGAAGTAGTTACTGCTCTAAATGAACAGAAATGAAGCTAATTAAATTTGATGTGAATTGCTTTTAAAACCTGCAGGGGCAAATTAAACTTAATACATTGCCTAAAATCATATAAAATAATTACCCTTTCATGGTTCTCTCACCCAGAAATGACATCACTTTTCTCCTGAACTTCTGTAATGTTTTCTTGGAGGGTTTTTGAAAGCCTCTCGCGCTGCTGAAAGTGCAGCGTAAATATCTTTGCTGTCAGATTTTTCTGATTGGATCAAGCCAGATGTCAGTTTGTGGGTTGATTGAGTAAAAGAGCTGCCCACTTTTTGGCTCACAGCCTTGTTGGACTGTCTCTGCCATTAGAAACAAGGCAAATGCCCAATGTGGAGGTTTCTTGGGTTTTGCAATATCGATGTGAAGCTGACAGCAGAGAGCTTGCTCTTATTTAATTGAACTTTGGTCTATTTATTACACAAAACTCATCATATGACTATCACGACTTGAAATACATTGAAATATAGTGAATGGATCACTTTTATAATTGTTTCTAGAATGCTTTTTGTGTCTCTTTAAAAGTTAGACAGCCTCGTTCACTTTCATAAAAATAGTACATAAACAGCAAAAAAAAAAAATATATATATATATATATAGTTTTTGTAACTGATTTTAATAATGACAGAGTACACATTTTTGGATGAACTATCCCTTTAAAGCATAATACTGTATCAGGTCTTATGAGACTCTTTGTCTCACAGTTTTCCTCTTCTTCAGCAGAGATAATATGAGGTTAGGGAGAACGGTGCATCGATTAATCAAGGCCAGAAACTTGTGTTGGGCTCAGACAGAGCGCCTGTGTTCTCCTGCACAGTGTCGTAGACATCACCTCCCTCCAATCAGGATGCTTTGGATCCAGAAGTCCATTCATCAAAGTCAGAGCCGGAGCAAACCTCTCTGGATGGACCTGTGTGTTCAGACCAGGCCAGGTAGAGCAAGCTTCTGCATCACCTCTTGCTCTGTGATGAATGTATAAATACACAAGGCATGTCTGGGTTTCGTCATAGTGCAGAGATGGATATCTCATGCCGGGAAACAGAGAGGGACAGTGCATGTGAGAGACAGATATGAATGAATGGGTCTCTTGCTGCAGGGAAAGAAACTTACAGTTCGACGCTGATTCAGCTTTCTTTATTAGTGTTATTTGTTTGCGGTGCAATCATTGCATGCATCCTTTCAACAAATAACGTGAGCCCCAAACTCAGCCAATTGATGTGCATCGATCTTATAAAAAAAAAAAAATTAAGAGATCAGATCATGATGTTGATCCCTTATGTCTCCGGTGTGTAGACGTTGCTGACAAAAGCGTTTTGTTTGCTTTTGCCAGCTCAGTTGCATTCTCGTTTGTTTGTCCTTGTAAACAAGCAGATGAAGAGAGTCCACATGCTGGCACTGGCTCTTAAAAACTAACACTGCTCATGACAAGCGGGGTGTGCGTGTCCAGTCGGGACAGAAGGAGGAGCAGACTCCAGACGTCTGAAGGAGAGATTAGGCATGACTGTAGAGTAAAGATTTCCATCTGCTGGCATGTTCTGGGTTTGCAAGAGACCAGTTAGTGTTGACCGGGGTTGTGCGGCTTTCAGAATGTATTTGAGAGTGATGTTTAATCTTCATGTTCAGGCCATTTTAATAACTCAAAATATACTCGGCACTGAAGTGACAGAGTAATTTATTCCTATCTAAACTGAATATTTGGCATCATTACTCCAGTCTTTAGTGTCACATATCATTCTAACATTTCTAATAATAAAAATAATAATAATAATCATAATTATTATTATTATTATTATTATTATTATTATTATTATTATAGTTAATCTGACTATATAATAATTTTGTGGAAAACTGTGTGATTTTTAGATTTTTTTAAATAAATAAATTACAGATTTTTCTACTATATATATATATATATATATATATATATATATATATATATATATATATATATATATATATATATATATATATATATATATATTCATTATTATTATTATTATTTTATTTTTTTTAAGATCCCTGCTGACTAAGTATACATTTCCTTCAAAAACAAAAGCTGACTTCTTACTGAAATTTTTTACAGAAGTTTGGTAATATTTGAAATCATAGCAGCGCCAAAAACAGTCAAATGATGTCATTTTATATGATATTATTAGTTATATTTTGAATTGCAACCCTATCCGGTCATATTCTAGAGCTCATCGTAACACATTCAGGGTACTGATATCTCACGTCTGGGATGGTTTAATACGTCGAACGGATCTCCCTCACTGTTACCAGCTCACACTCATCCACAATGAATGAGATCTGCTCAATGGCCAGAATAACTCTCTTCTGAATACCCATAAATCACTGCATCGTTCTCTAGAATTTGAAATCAGACCTGATCTGATTGCAACCAGTGTCTTTCTTCTGACTAGAACGTGCTGTGTGTTAACATGAAACTGAAAATGGGTTTAAAGTGAGATGCTTCTCGCTCAATCACGCGTCTGGGCTCCGGGGCTGCAGCTCTGTCCAACAGGTTAATAAAAGAATATTAGATTATAAGAGGCGATCTAACTGAGTAAACAGCATCTTTGGGGGAATCTTGTCTTTGTAGTTGCACACATAATGAGGAGAAATGACTTTAAAGACGGATTCCTTCGTGCAGCGAGATCCTACAGCTGGAGCTGTTGCCGTGGATGTGTTGCCATGGTAACAGGGTGGATGTGATGTGGGGGGGGTGATGTCTATTTAGACACAGCACACACTCATCTGGCGTGAGCTGATAATTGGTACACATGTTTGTCAAATGCACTGAACAAATAAAACCCATCTATTTTTATTGTAATTTTTTTTTTTTTTTTTTTTTGTAAGCAAGGTGACTTTTATAATGTTTTGAGAAAGACTTGAAAAGAAGAGTGCAAGAGTGCAATACTGAGATTTACTGGTGTTAATATAAACACATCCGTCTTTTTACAGAGCTTCATGTACCATAAAAATTATATGTGTGTGTGTGTTTATAGATAGATAGATAGATAGAAACATATTTCTTCCAACACATTGTTATTATTTATTCCTCTTCATGCTTTATTCTCAGACGAGGCATGTGTAGAGCAACACTGGGAGCTTTTTTGAAAAGAGGCCTGGGGCAATGACAGAAGCCTGTGTGTTAGCCTGAGGCTGCGGGACAGAGGAACCTGGTTCTCATTACAGCAGAGAGACACGGCCATAAATACATAAATCAAAACACAGGGATTAATCACTGTCACAAGTGTGGAAACCAATCACTGGCATCTTTTGATGTGCTTTAATGCTTGTGTTTTAATGAAGCGCGGAATCATGCTGAAATATAATTTGAGAACCGTAGGCTGCAGTGTAGCACAACACACAGTGACTATCGACCCTGACGTGCTTTTAAAATCATTTAAGAGCACATTTTTCATGCTTCTCAGCATTGGCGTTAGCAAACAGTTTGGCGTGAGCATGCTTGAGATGTATGGGCAGTGCATTAATTATTTATCATTTTACAACCATACTCAGATCTGAGGCAGGGCATGTCTGTCATTTGTGGTGTGTTTTCGTTTTGGGTCGCTTCAGATCATTTCTCTCTGTACGATCTGAGTTTCATTAAAAGCAGCTGCTTTAGCATCTACAGGTTGTTCATTTCTTGTCCACTGTATTAATTCTGCAATGCCTGTGTCTTGTTTAACTGAAGGGCTTGGATACATAGGGAGCGATTACAGTTGGATCCGATCCAGTTGAGAACACAAATGTGATGTTTGATTTAAGGAAAAGCAAATCGCTTGTGACTGGGCATGCATTCAGCTTGTATTTACCATGCCACGGAGGGGCTTTTTCTAATGGATGTGGTTTGTGGGTGTATTGGATTACTGTATGCGCTTGTTGCACAGCGGTATCGGAGTTTGTCACTAGGCCATCACTGCATGTGAATGGAGCTGCTGCAAAAAGCATGCAATTAAAAAAATAAAATAAAAAGCATGCAATTCCCAACTTGACCACATGGTGACAGTGTTAGATTCTGATTGCTCAGATGCTTCCGAACCGCTCCACACCTGGGGAAACTGAGCTGCCCTTTGCTGCCTTGCCAAGTCAGTCTTCACTGGTGATTAAGATGTGCACAAACTGATGAGTGCTGTTCTGTTCGTCTCAAGCTGTCTGGGTCATTTACTCTCGTATCTGTTGCAGGAAGTCTGTAAACGTCGCTTATCTGCTGTCTTCAATCTTATAAACACTCACTTGATCAAACAACTGATCCTCAGTCATTAAATCTGTGAATAAACAAACAGAGTCAGGTTTCTGTTTTCCTGTTGTCATCCATCTGACAGCGTGCTCTGCGATGTGATACACAGACATACCCAAAATCACATTAGCAGGTGCCCACAAACCTCATGCAAGCATTGAATCACAACCGAGACCCGGTGCACAGCAGGAGTTTCCTCCTCTTCTTTGTCTTTCTCTCTCTCTCTCTCTCTCCCTGTTGCTTTGGGCTGAAAATGGCAGAATAGATAAGAAGAAAGTGCTTTCTGTTGTTATCATGGAAAAACACATGCACAAACATGGATCGAGCATCATTCACGTGATTATGGTATGTGCAGATAGAGAATTTTTTCCATTATGGAAGCATTACCCATCAGTCTGTTAATCCCAGGTGTCTGATGTATTCTTGTGGCTTAGCAAAACAGTTGTATGTAGAGGTGTATTTAACATTTGGAGGAAGCTATCTGTTGACATGAACATGAGTTGAGATGGAAAACAGGATGCAAGTAGACTTACAACAAAATTCATGTAAATGCATATCAAAACACCACCTACAGAAATGTGTGTCTGGATTATATATTGGTTTATTTGGTATATTTTCTGTATGCAAGTTTAATTATTTCATTAAAAAACACAGCAAATGCACTCGTTTTAAATGCACAATAATCTATAAAGGTGCCTTTCCAAGATACATTTAGCTACTTTTATTCAGCATGAATGCATTAAATTGGTCAAAAGTGACAGTGAAGACATTCATACTGTTTTGTGTTTCAAATAAAGATTGCTCTTTAGAACTTTCTATTCATTAAAGAATGCCGAAAAAAATAATTAAGCATCTTAAATATTAAGCAAGGGAAAAAAACATTGATTATAATAATAAGAAATTATTATTGAGCGCAAAATCACCGTATTATGTAATAGCTGCTGAAAAATGTACTTTGCATCACAAAAAAATTAATGTATTAATAAATGCAATAATATTTCAAAATATTACTCTCTTTACTGTATTTATAATCAAATAACACCAAACATTAAATGTTCTTTCCAAACCTATTGAAGTTAGTTAGTTTTGTTAGTTTACATTTATTCTCATTTATGGTATTTAAATATTTTTCAAAACATAAATCTCTACTTGGGCTGATCATGCTCACATTTAGCAACAACTTGTTTCTCCCCGAATGAAGAAGAGTGAGTAAAAAATAATAATAATAATAACTTGGATATTATGGTGTAGATTTAACACTTAACACATGACTTTACTCTAAACATGACAGAATGCATCTGATTATTATATAAAGTGTGTTACTCGTCATGTTTCACCATGAGAACACATCTCAGACCTTCATAGGTTCAGCTGTCTCTCACATCCACGCTAAAGTCCTTCGGTGAACATGCCGTTCTTCTGAATGTGTCACATGATGCGTTGCTTCACGTAAACATCTCTATTCAATCCAAGCGTGCACAAGCCTGGCTTCTAAAACAAAATCCATTTTCACTGTGAAATGTAATAAAAGCAGTCTGGCTCCAGGATATGTTTGTCTGCTCGGAGACTTTAGGATTATTAGACGTCAGCGTCGAAGCACCGCCTCGAGAACGTGCAGGTTATTTTGATGAATGATGTGAAACAAAATATAAAGGTGACAGAAAGAACGACCATGACATGCAAACACCACAGCACACGTCACACTCTTAATGCAAGAGAAGAAATCACTCTCTGACGAAGATCCTTTCTCTGACAGTTAAGCAAAACAATGAGAAAAAATTATAAATGAGAAAACAGCATGCATTTAAAGATGTAATGACATACTGTAAGTATGAGATATAAGAGGGCAGAGAGAAAGCAGAGATGAGACAACATGAGTTAACTACAAACTGAGATAATGTGGATAGTGTTATAGCTTACAGTAAGCGTCAACATAAAAATGAGGGAGGAAAATTAAATGAGACAACGGAATAAATGTGTACGTGATATATGAGTGCATGAGATGACAGAGAATGTTAATGTGAGAAACTAACAGGCTGAGACAACGTGGAAATGAATTGAGATCACATAAGAAAAAAATATTTGCAGGCTGTGAAAATCTATTTGAGGCAAATTGACAGAGTGAGTGTAAGTATAGATATAAGAAGACAGAGAGAGAATGCAGACATCACAGTAAATTAGTTAAGAGACGGTACGTTTAAGTAACACATTTGCAGGCTGAGATAATGCAGTTTTGACGGCAGAGAAAGACTAGACGAGACGGATAGAAGTGAAGGAACAGATTAAGAATGAAAATGATCAGACTGAGATACTGAGGTGAGAAGATGACACGAGAGAAGAGGGCTGAGCGAATGAGGAGAAGAACGGAGACTGTGAATTAGAAATTATAAGGTGGAGACAATGATGAGAAGAGATGATGCTGATTCTCTATAGAGCTTAATCGTTCTTCTGCTTTGTCGTATTGTAGTTTCTAATTGTGTTTGTTTTTAACTGTATCGTACAGCACTTTAGATCAACCATGGAGTTGTGTTAAATTGCTTTATAAATAAAGAAAGAGAGAGAAAGGGATTCAGAATTGATCGATAATAAAGAACATTTAAAAATACAGAGTCATTCATAGAGAGTCGCTTCGTAGAAAAATTTCAAATGGTGATTAATTAAGCAAAGAACACTTTATTCTTACCTTTATAGTCTGTAAAGTCATGGTACCTATAGAATACTTCTGTAGCATGATAAATGTCACTTTTGAGCAATGCAACGCATCCTTGCGGAGCTAAAGAGGACGTGCAAGTAATTCGCAAACTGAGTAGTAATGATACAATAAAGAGAAATGATGATATGAAATAGAGAAATAAGATAAGACGAGTGTGGGGAGCAGTAAAGCAGAATGCAGGAGAAATAAGGAGAGGTGAGGAGCGATTGTGGGGATTCTGTCCAGATTTGAGCAGATAGAGATGAAAGCTGCTCTCTGTTTGTCAGATGCAGCTCTAATTCTGGCTCTTTTAATGAGTGCATCTCAGAGCTGCCTCTCATGGAAACATGTCACTTTGTGCAGCCCTTTAACCCTCAACTCTCTACCTTTCCTTTCCTTTCTTTTCCTCTCCCTCGTTTCTTCTTATGTCTTGACAGCTCATACCATCAAGGCAACTTTAGCCGCTGTAGCCCTTAAGCAAGCGTCTTTGGTCAGATTGGGAGAAGGGGGGGAAAGATATGGAGGACCAAACCGAAAATAAATGAAAAATAAAGTGTATAAAATTGATGCAAAAAATAAATATGCAAATAAATACATGTGGTAATAATATAAAAATAAATAAATGCATAAATAAATAAATACATTCTATAAATGAAAAGTCAATGGAAAAAAATATAAATTAAGAAAAAAATAATAGAAATTAAACTTAGGATAAAATGTTAATAAAAATTAATTATCTTTGATTTAATAACTTATATATATTTATTTTCTCATTTTCCCTAATTTTTTTTTAATCTATATTTTTTAATTTATGCAGGTTTGGTCCTCCATAGATAGAGAAAATAAATGTAAAAAAAATAAATAAATAAATAAATTGGGTTACATTTATTAAAAAAAATGAATTATCTTTGTTTTATTAAATTATGTATTATTATTTATTTATTTTCATATTATTCCATTCGTTCATTCATGCATGCAGGTTTGGTCCTCCATAGCTAGAGAGAACTGCAGTGAACCGAACAATAAGAATAATAACCTCCAGACAAGTAGAATAAGATTGATGCCTGGAGGTGTTTGGCAGGACGAGGCTGAGACTACAAAAAGTGTAACTGAGCGACTCGGTGTTCTCTGGAGGAATTACCGTGCTGCGAGGTGAAGACGTGTGCCGGTGACACCGGGATTCAATCTCCCGCAGTATTTACTGTAGCTCCACTCAAGCACAAAGTCCACATCTGAGCGAGCAATGCACGGTGGTTCCTGCTTGGATTCGGATTCCGTTCATGATCCGGATTCTCACTTAGGGAATACTGCAAGATGGTGCATAAAATTAACTAAGAGGATATAGGGCAGATGCGTGCAGAAAGAGAGAAAGAAAAGGACTTTTCTTATCGCACCCCTGTGGCAGGACTCTATTCAGCTCCTCGGGAAAGTCATTAGCCCCTGAAGACCTCTCAGATTCATTATTTCTCTGTCATCTGCTGTTTACAATCCGTCCTCGTGAGAAGAAATGTGAACAGCTCCTGCTAAGCTCTAAGTTGTGTGGTGACAGAACGAACACAGCGTGCATCTTATTTGTGTGGTCACGTTTTATTGACTGTCTCAAATCTGTTGTTTATTTCGCATTTGTAGCTGCACGAGCCAATTTCGATAACTCTGCTGTTATTATAATGTTAGTTGTGTTGTTTGGATACAGAGGCTAATAACTGTAGGCAATGCTGATCCCAGACTTAACATGTTAAAAAAGTCTGTAATACAAAAAAGTGAATAATTCTCTTCTTTTCTTTTGTTGATTGATTAACAGATGATGACAGACAGCAGCAGGTTTATGAATGCACAGATCTAGATGTGTATGTGATTTCGGGTTCATATGAACAATTATACTGTAAACATTATTATTGTCTGTTGTTTGGATATGCCTAGCAAATTTCTTTATTGTTTGTTTGCATCTGTTTTACTTGACGGAGCAAAAACAGAAAATATATATTGTCAAAAATAAAGTTGCTCAATATTAACAACTTGTTCTCTGAAATGTTAAATACATACATATTTACATCTACTCTACAGATGCAGTGCATACTACATAAGGAGGAAAAAGGGAAACCGGATATGGATATTTTAATCTAAGATGCTCCGGGCATTTCAGTGAAACTATGTCCTCATTGTTCTGTGGAAATGACATCATTTCTCTGGGCCTTTGTCACATGACTTCATTTAAAGGAAATGATACAATCATATCCTACAGTGTGTTGACACAGTACACAAAGAGCAAATGATGCAGCATAAACCGCTATGATATACATGAATCCGGTGCATTCCATGACATTTTTCTACCTCATGTTTCGATATTTTTGTCAACCCTGTTACTCACACAAGTATTGTTAGATGCTATAGTTTAATTAGAATGTATATGCCACTGAATGATATAGGCATTAGCTCAATAATATTCAGAGGGTGATGTTTAAAATGTTTGAATTTTACACAGACAATCATTAAAAACAGGGTCAATCCTAATCACGGTCAGCCCTGTTACTCACATGTCTCTAAAATGTAACAGGTCTGATGATTTCAAACAAATTCGATCAGATTAGATTCAACTGAATTGTCATAATAAAGAATACAAGTACAGAGCTAATGAAATGCAGTTTGCATCCAACCAGAAGTGCAAGAATATAGTATTTTATACACATAAAAGTGCAGAGTAAGTGAAGCTATGATATACGGAGTGTACAGTGGAGTTGCTATATACAGTATTGAGCAGAGTATGTACAGAATATAAATAGGAATGCAATGTTATATATATACATTATGAACAGCAGCAAAATAAGACAGTGGTAATAAATACACTTGTTGAGTGTACAATAGTATTGTTAAAATTTGCTAAGTGCCAAATATTAGTCAAGTTCACAAAAGCACATATTGTACACTTTGAAAGGATTTTACTGTTAGATGTTGATTATATTAAATGAAAGAAATCATTGTTTAAATTTACTCTTTCAAAATTGTAACAGGATTGGCATTGCATGATTACAGGGCTGACATGAAATCAGGGGACACCAATAAAATCATTTATATTTAATTGAAAAATGCATACGTACGACAAAGACATATGCAAATGTGATTTTTTTATATATATAATTTTGGCTTCATTTGCAAAATAAAAGTCCTGCTGAATAATCTAAATCATAGTGAGCTACAGGTCTAAAACTTTAACTTTACCCTTAGCAGCATTCATGAGCATACATATGCATTCAAAGTATTTTTGAGTTTTTTTTTTTTTAATTCCACAATTATTTGTTGTTATATGAAATATTTATTTTTTTTCTTAGGCATGCAAAACAGGCACTGATTTCATGGAATTACCCACATATAATCTCTCAATACAAAGAAATATCTAGCACATTCTAGACCAAATGTATTTTGGGAAAGAGCAACTGACCCTGGGTGTGAACATATGACTTTCTTCCAATACACATTGAGCACTTTTAGAGGCCAGCAGTTGAAATTAAAACATGTAAGTTGTTTTTATTTGGGGTCACAAAAGTGACAGCTTTTGCCTAAATTGTTAACAGTCTAATGTTTGAATGGTGCCTTAATTTCGCCTCGGCCATAAGCTTCCTTTTCTGAAAAAAAAAGCTAAAGGAAATGTGAGGCTTATTTGCGTGTTTTTAAGAGTATGATTATTTTTACTAATGGAAATTTTAATGTATGATTACTGTATACATGTACACACACACACACACACACACACACACAGTGTATATATACATATAGAGTACATAAATTAACATTGCATTACTGCACTGCTGCAGGGTATTGATAGTTTATTGTACAGTTAGTGTCTCTCTCTCTCTCTCTCTCTCTCTCTCTCTCTCTCTCTCTCTCTCTCTCTCTCTCTCTCTCTCTTTCTCACCAGCACCAGCTCATCTGCGTCCTCTGCTCATCTGCACAACAGTGTTTTTAAGATTCTCCTCACACACACGTGCTCTGACTCTGAAATCCCAACACACACGCGGCCAACATAAAAGGGCACACACACCGTAATTGAGAAACATGAAAGAGAGGATTGTGATCTGGCTCAGGAAGAAATGGAGGATTAATTAGACATTCTTCTCCGGCTATATATAGGTGGGTCTTTTTGAGCATTGTTGGCTGCTTGAGCCGCAAGTATGAATTCTAATTAAGAGAAACTGATGAGACTGTAGCCTGCCCTAGAAACGATTCATCTGTATGAGCTCTCGTGGACCAGAAAGCAGCGGGTAATGATTCCCATGGCAGATCAGGACATCCTGAGAGAAGGGATAGAAGAGAGGAGCCCAAAAGAGAAGAGACTTTCTTGCTGGTTAGTGTTGCCACAAATTCATTACGGACCACTTACATTTTTAAGCAGTAGTGCAGTGTGCACATCATTTATAAGTCCTTGTAATCTTTAATCAAAAACATTAAAATCACCTTTCTCCCAATGATATCTTTTTTATATAAGATAGAAACTATATATATGCAGAAACTAGTCAAAGACAATGATCCAATCCATTCCTAAAGCACAAAATAAAGTCAGTGCCTGCATTTTTTTTCTTGTTCAAGCTGTTTCATTCAGATGTGCAATTTCCGTTTCATGGCGACTTTAAGTGGTATATCTGTCGAAGTCATCTTGTTCACCACTAAAACCTGATTGTCTGAAAGATTATTTATTTCTGTGATGGTTGAGCGTTTAAAAACGCAATCACATTAGCAAAACGAAGACGGAATTTTGCAGCGATGCATGACACACCACTTACTTTGAAAAGAAGCACAGTTTTTATTCTCAAACATGGCGTGTTCACATGTAACCAACTTGAATCTAGTGCGAAGTCTTTTGTGTTACCTCGTGCATGACTTCAGATTTATTTTTCACCTTCAGAATTTCATAAATGTAACCTCTGCCTAAGAGCCTCTTCAAACGAATGGGTGTCATTTAGAACAAAAACAGGGCAAAATTAAGTTTGTTTACAGTTCGTTTAAAGAGTTTGAAGCAGTTTGCCAGAGCAAACTTTAAGTTTGATCACATCATTATAGGTACACTGTAAAAAATGACTGTGATTTTAACGGTAAAAAACTGTGAAAATGCTACAGTACAAACCTGTTTACTGGTTAACGGTAATTTCCTGTAAACTTTACAAGGAAAAAACTTAAACTTACGTTCCCAGAATTCTCTGCGTTGCGTTTCAAATTTTGTTTGAATTTGATGTTTTTTCTTTGAAATAACTATGTTTCTTCTTCATTTTTTCTCATCTGTTATGTTTATTAGGTTTGTATGTTGCATAAAATGTTGTTAAATTAATGTTTATTGCATATTTCAGTTTAATGAGTCTCATCATGATGTTGTTTAGTTCTTGTGTGAATGACACCGTGCACCTTCTATGTATCTTATTAATTAAAAGCTGCTTGTGATGGGTTTTCACCACGTGTCTCTCTCATCACCACCTGCTTTTGATGGTTACCATTGTAATACAAAGGTACAAAACAGATTTCAGTGCTTCAATACGTTTGTATGTTAATATTAAAAAGTAAATAAGCAAAACCGTTAAATCTACAACAGTGTAACTGTATTTTTAAGGTATAAAACCGTTAAACCAAAAATGGTTTTACTGTATTTTTTACGGTATAATTCTGCCAACCACAGCTGCCGTTTTTTTACCGTGTATTTTACGGAATATTTTTAATAGTGTTCATATTTGTGTTTTGGGGATCCAGCCTCTTTGACATGGAAATCTTTTCCATTTCTCTGTTAGATTATCACTAAGAGGATATTGCAGAAAAGCTATTTTGACCTTCTTTTTACCCCTGAATGAAAAAAAAGTGATTATGTTGGGCCTTAAAGTGGTGAACTAATCTACCAATGTTCCCAAATTTATTAGGCTTATCTGTTATGGTTTCAGAGCAGTTTTAGCCACTTATCAGCTGGTAAAACCAGCTAAACACCAGCTAGACTCATTATAGGCAGGTGCAAGCAGGTTAGTGAGGACATATTAAGATGCATCATGGTGTTTTCATCAGGAAACACATTTGGTCTAGTCCCCCTGGTTTTGGTAGACAGCAATTATGAGAGGAAATAAGAACATCAAAGTGCATCAGTAATGCTGAGGTTAGTTTGCTTAATTACTGAAGAGTGGAGAGCGTGAGAAACGAGTCATTACACTGTGCAGTTGAAGAGACAATAATAACCTCTTCAGTATTCACTGTGATTACAGAAGCTCTCCTGATGAGAGTGAACCTGACTCTCCTTCTGTTGGAAACAGTGGCACTTGTTCCGCTGTCCCTGCCTCTTCAGTTTTACATCTCGCACAGATTGAACACCTCCAATATACACATGCATCTGCTTGCCCTGTGATGCACACATGCACAGACAAACCCAATCAAACTCTGTCTTCTGTCTTTCTCCTGGTGGACTGGTCCTCAAGTGTCCTGTTCTGTGCATGTACAGGGCCTTGTGATCACGTGCATGTGTGCTCATGCAGGAGCGCGAGCGAGCGTTGCAGGCCCTTCCCGAAGGGAGCCGGTTCAGAGTGGGGTGTGAGCGTGATGAATTAGTCTGCTGCTGGATGGTAGGCAAGAGCAGTTCATCTTCTTCATCTAACCTTGAGCTTGTGAGCAGCGATAAAGCATCGCCCAAGCACTTCTGGAACGGCTCCGCTCAATGTGCATCGCACACACACTGGTGGTTATCATTCCGCTTGAATTCCCTCCATTGTGATTGCAAAGGAAATCAATTAAAGCGCCTCTGCAGTCGTTTTCCACATTTATGCTACAATTTGTTGTTTTGTGCATTCTCCGAGTTTCTAGTTTTTTGCCCGCAAGTGTTAAACATCTCCAGCCATAATTAGCCGCTGTGGAGGCTAAAGGTTTAACGCTGTATTGAATTTATTGTGCTTGCTTGAAGTAACAGGCTCTAGTTTGTTCGTTATAATCATTATTATGTGGAGGAACAGGTTTGTACACCTTTGAAACAGGCCTATAGAGAGAACTGCCCTACTGTTTAGCATTAACATCTCTCAAACAAGCCTGCGAAATCACCTATGCTAAAAAAATAACCCTAACCCTAGTCTTGATAAGCAGTTTCAGCTGGCGCACATCTTAGACGAGCAGCTAAAACCATATTTCTGGTTCGTATAAGGTATGTTTTGGGCACTTTTGTACTCTTTTAGCCATGTAACCGCTCAGATTAACTAGCTCTCCTTTCGTTTCTGTTATCTTTGTAGATTCTGTGAAGTGGAACACTCCAGAATAAAACCGCTAGCGAGGCATCTCCTGTGCTTTCGACCTGAACGTTCTCAGAGAAACAACACAGGCGAGATGTTTCAAACATGTATTTTAGGTTTCTCGTTATTATGGCCCTATATCTCTGCCCCTAGTTGTGGCACAGGAATAGAATAAGCTAATGAAAACAACTCATGCAAAATGACACAATCATGCTAAAAGTGCCAGGATCCTAAGTCTCTGTGTGTGTGTTTGTATGCAAAGCCTCAGTGTCTGCATGGGTGAGACCTTGACTAAGAAGAGAGTAGACAGACAAACACACATCACGTCCAAGACTGGCACAAGACTGCCAAAGGTTTAGCAAGAGTGCCCTGGGACACACACACATTTCCAAACACACACACACACACACAAACTCAGGGAGAGGCAAAATGTCAGCAATGCTCTTGGGAAAATGTGACATGAGACAGTGTGTCACAGTATCTACACATGTCATAACACCATTTCTGGGTTTGTGACTGTAAATGTGTGTGTGTGTGCAATTTCTGCATCTGTAGGTGTGCTTTTTGTGTCTATATATATATGTGTGTGTTTCTGTGCATCTTAATGTGTGCATCTATGCATGTGTCACGGTGTGCTGTCTGTGGGATTGTTTATGTACTGTAAATGTGTGTGGGGTTTTTTGCATCTGTGTGTGCGCTGATGTTAATTCAAGTGTGGTCTATAAGGTTAGTTCAACAGCTTAAGCGATGACACCAGGTCAGTAGCTGCAGTCTTAGAGATGTTAGGAGGTCGAGAGCGAGAGAAAGCTTGAATATTGATGTGAGGTGAGAAAGAGAGAGAGAGAGAGAGAGATGGCCAAAGGATCCATTTACAATTTCTTCCTTTTTCCTGTCTTCATAAACAGGCTTTTTGACATTTGAAATTGCTAACCAGAATTGTAATCAGGTTCCTGGGTTATCTTGCTCCCTGTTAAACTGTTCTTGCTTTACTCTGCTTAGTATTTTTCTTTCTTTTCTTAATAGCAGGTTTTGAGATTTCACCCTGTGCTTTTGTAACCCTTGGCTAAAATATAATATTTAATATTTTTACTGTATGAGGTTACAGTTTTTCTCAGATGGTGTGTTCTCGATTGATTCAGCTGTAGATGCACAAATACGCTAATGAAAATAGTTGTTTATTTCAATTCTTCAAATTGGCCTTTTAAACTCAAAATTAGTTTGTGATGTGTGTAAAATGTTTTCCTTTTTCAGATATTTCAAAGTATTGGTTGATTGTATTAAGGGATTGTTTTGAGGAAAAAAAATATTTGCATGATTTTTATTATGCATGATATTAATAAAAAACATTCAATCTGTTAATTAAAAAGTATTCAGATCACCGTGTAAACTGTTTTGAGAACAGTGACCTGGGTTTGAAGAAATGTGTCAAATCAAATGAGAAAAACTATAACTTTCTTTTGGACAAATACAGCATGCAATGAACACATTAATTATTATGAAAAACAAACCACATCCAGTGTTTCTTATTTTTTCCAGTGTTGCTTAATATTATACTTTTTCGTGGAAACAATGCCATATTTTTTTTCTTTCAATATAAAGTTTAAAAGAACATAACATTTATTTCCATTTGCAACCTCAGAAAACTATTTGCATATAGATAAATCACTCTTGATCAATTAAGTGCATCCTTGATGAGTAAAAGTATTAATTTATCTCAAAATTGTGTTATTGTGTTCCAAATTTAGCAATCTGCAAAAGCACAAAGTTTACAATCTACAATCAGTACAATCAGCACTATAGTGTACAATAACATAAACTAATATTTCTCTAAATGAATATTTGTCAGCTACTGTCATGTCAGAGCAACAGATTCACTAAACTTTGCTAAACTTTTGTAGCAAGGAACTTCAATAATAATTCTTGCAGGCAAAGACATTCAAAGATAACTCAATCGCCACCTTGATGTTTGTTTCAATCAAAGTTATGCAGAAATGGGTCGGCCATGAATTCAC
>NC_039272.1:4520263-4555263 GCF_003368295.1 Carassius auratus | reverse complement strand
GGTAGCTAAAATAGATCAAATTAAATATTTCACAATATATCAGTTTGCTTGATTAGAATAAGACGCTTCTTTCAAAAATAAGAAAAGTTCTTACCAACCCCAAACTTTGGAGCAAACTTTTCGAACAAAGTGTGTGCTACAGAAGAGCAGAGTAATGTTGAAACACATTCACCGTCTGTATGTGGTCAGCGTGTGTTTCAAAGGCTCTCTGGATTTCTCCTCGCGTCTGTGTGTTAACATGTCTGACCAGCAGAAGTCCCTCACATGCTTAAAGGGGGGTGAAATGCTCGTTTTCACTCAATATCCTTTTAATCTTGAGTACCTATAGAGTAGTACTGCATCCTTCATAACTCCAAAAAGTCTTTAGTTTTATTATATTCATAAGAGAAAGATAGTCTGTATCGATTTTTCCCGGAAAAACACGACCGGCTGGAGGTGTGACGTGTGGGCGGAGCTAAAGAATCACGAGCGCGAGTAGGCTTTTGCGTTGAGAGCATGTGGAAGCTGTGACATTACCGTTAGGGTAAACCCATCATCCAAAACAAACCATGGCTTACAGTCAGATTCAGCCGTTTATTATGATCCAGAATCAGAAACTGAACGAAAGCAGAAGCAGCAACGACTCGCTCCGAGCGGGGCTCGAACCCGGGTCTCTGGCATGGGAGGGGACGCACTAACAAGGAGGCAGAGATATTTGAAGCAGTTTTACTCACCGCCTGCGGTTCCAACACACGATCGTGACCCTTTTTCCTTGGGATTGCATCATCCTTAAGAAATAAACGATGTGCAAATCCGTCGTCAAACTGGGCTTTGTTTGTAAAACAAGCATCTTCGAAATGCAGGGAACAAACACAAACACTTGCACAACTCCGTTGATGCTCTGTAAAAATAAACTCCATCCACTGGTCCCTTAATGCTGTTTCTCTTTTGGTAATCTGTGCAGGGTTGTCTTGCCCTGGCAACCAAAAACACACTTCTTTTGTGACATTTGGCGACGCTCTCGCTCTGATCAGTGAAGTCTGTTGTGCTCTCAGTGCTCTGCTATACGGGAGCGCGCTCTTCCGGCAGAAGTGCCTCAGGACCCATATAAGGAAATTCTGCTCCATCTAACGTCACACAGAGCCATACTCGAAAAAAACTTTCCGAAACTTGTGACAAACCGGAAGGAGTATTTTTGGAACAGAAATACTCCTTCAAACGTACAACTTCATTTTTGAAACTTTGTCCATGTTTAGCATGGGAATCCAACTCTTTAACAGTGTAAAAAACTCATGCATGAAATAGCATTTGACCCCCCCTTTAACCTCTGGACATATCAGCAAAACATCTGGCATGTGAAACCTAGCTAAAGAGAAGAGGAGACAAAAGGCGAGCAGAGAGATGAAAAGGTGAGAGGAGAATAGATGAGACTGAGAAGAGAGTAGAGGAGAAGTGAAGGAGATATCAGTATGCCACGCGTCTCTGAGTCCAGATTCAAATTCAGAAGTTCACTCTCCCTCCATCATCCTCCTCACACTCCCCTCTCTCTCTCTCTCTCTCTCTCTCTCTATCTATCTCTTTTTCTCTCTCTCTTTCTCTCATCACGCTCAGTTCACGGTTTCAATTTTGAGGTGCTTTGAAGGTTGGCCAGCAAAGTCATCTACTGAGATTGGACCGTCGCGCTTACTTTTCTATTTCTGTGTTTTTCACACCTCACCCTACTGTCACCTCTTGAAAAAAAGTTTTTTTTTGTTTGTTTGTTTGTTTTTTGGACATTTGATATAAATCCTGTGTTACCCTCATAATCCTACGTCTATACTTCTATACTTACTCTCAGATGATCTGCTTTCTTTCCTTCTTTCTTTCTTTCTTTCTTTCTTTCTTTCTTTCTTTCTTTCAAATGAGTGATCTGTTTAGAGGTTATTTTAGTGAATCAAAAACATACATACCATTCAAAACTGTGTAGTCAGAGGAATGTTATTTATTTATTTATTTAAAGAAAATAATATTTCAGCTAAGATACATTAAATTAAATGTAACTTTTGCAGAATTCTGAATCACACTTTTCACTGTATGAGCAACTGTTTGAGCATTACATCATCATATTAGAACAATTTCTGAAGATCATGTGACACTGAAGACTGGAGGAATGATCAGAAAAAAAAATCAGCTTTTCCATCGCTGGGATAAATTAAATTTAAAACATATTAAAATAGAAAACAGTCATTTTAAGTGTAATAAAATTTTTACAAAATATTAATGTATGTATATATATATATATATATATATATATATATATATATATATATATATATATATATATATATATATATATATATATATATATAATTTTTTTTGCAATGTAATGAACCTTTTCCACTATAAATAAACTTTAGTGCATTCCGCAGATATTAAAGGTTCTCCGTGGACCCACTAATTCCAATAAAGAACCTTTTAAGAGTAAATGACTCTTGTGAATGAAAACTATAAACAGTATAGTTACTGACAGGTTGATTATATGACAGTGTGTAGTTAAAGATACATGTTATACATTCTGTGAGAAGTAAATATTAATGAATGAATGATATGCAGTGTTGTTGTTTAATACTGCATAATCATATAAAGGTATGCCAATGAAACACTTTTCACAAGAATTGTTTTTTTATTTATTTTTTATTGTTTTGAAAATTGTTTTGAAATGTATACATTTAATTGATCACATCATTATTTAGAATTGTATTTATTTTTATCAAATATTTATTCCTAATAAGTAATAATAATTCCTAAATCATCAGCCACTGGATCACTCTGCAGTTTTCTAGCTTTGTTTTCAATAAAATGTAAAGAACAAACATACACTTTCTTTAGAGGATAATACAGTTTTATTGCATATTTTAGACACATATTCAGTGTGTGAGTGTGCAGCTTCTACAGTGACTTTTAATGAGTCTGGAAAGAAAGAAAAGGAAACGGAAAGAGGGAGTCATCACGGCGATCCCCAGACAATATAGAAAGCACATTGAAATAAAACGAAGGAAATGAAGGAGAAAATAAAAGCTTCAAAAATAGAACACAGCAGGATTTTTTCTTTCTTTTCTTCTTTCATTCGTCCGCCTCTGAACCAGACGTTTTGGTTTTGTTGTTTTCTGTGTGGGGCAGCTCATGTAATTGTGTTTCTGCTTCACTGTCGCCAGGGACGAGATGGAAAATGAGACATTTCGAGTATAACACAATATATTTACACCAGACCAGTGCAGTTTCTTCAGAGCTTACCTTAGGAGCGCTGAATCATTTAGATGCTTTGAGAGCTATTGTGTTTACTGAAGTGAGCGTGTGTGGTGCAGGTCTTTCTGTGTTCGTTTAAAGATACATTATATCGGCCTGTTTGCTGCCCTGGTGGCTTACACACACACACACACACACACACACACACACTGAGCTAATCAACCCAAGAGGATCTCCAGAAAGGAACATTTGAGTCATCTAATTCCAAATCCTCCCTGGCACTGATCTCGTCTACTGTATGTGTGGGAAAGAGAGGAGAGAAGTAGTTTGGGAACAAGCCAATGGTAATTTGTTTTCTGCATGTCTATATCTCAGCTCTATAAACACACACACACACATAGCAATACTCAAAGACTTGGAGGTTAGGTTTGCTTGTGACCGCAGTGAACACACCAGGCTTCCTCTAGCATTAATAACAGAATCTCTATCAACAGACCGACAGTTTTGTGCCCTGAAGACCTGAAGTGTTGCACTGAATAGTAGTTGACATGTGAATTCTAGCCAGAATTCAAATCTCTGAATCCTGAATCTAAAACGTGCTTGATGTCATAAGATGCCAAAGTGACGCCAAACAAGAATATTATAAAGTCCATAATACCACTGGTAAGAAACCATCCAGGTGCAAAAAGTTGAACCAATGTTTTTAATCTCTCTTACTCTGTAAGGATTATTATTGAAATTATTGGAATATGGTTTATACAAGACAAAATATTGTTTCAGTCTCTATTTGTGAAATTTAACTAAAAGTTATTACTTTTTTTCAGCGCAACCTATAATGAAATATAGTTAAATTGAGAAAATAAGTACATTTTAAAAAGGTTTTGCTTATAAGAAACATTAAACAAGTGTTACTGAATATGTTTTTTTTTAATTAATATCCTGTAATTTAATTCATATGCCATTTTAACTGAATGTTATTCAATGAGTTATCCATCAAATTAATGTTATTGATGGTTCTTTTTAGTAATATATTTTTGTTTATTAATTGTAAATCAAAAAGTAAAAATGCCATCAGTGACTCCCAAACAAATGGCTCTAAAACGTTGGATATTTTCAGTGAAACGGCACACAAATATCCAAGGTGTGTTTCCCAAATGCATTGTTTGCTCACTATGGTCATTAGTTCCACTGAACTCTTTATGATTTATTCACGACGGAAACTATGCGATCCATAGTTGTTTTTAGGAAACACTATATATATATATATATAAAGCAAGTTTCAACATTTTTTGTTTTTATTTAAATTATTGCATCATTTAGATTGTTCTTTTTGTACTCAAATGTTTTTCCTTATCCATCCATCTCCTTATTCATTACCATGATGGTTCTTTCTATCATTTTTATTATATGTATTCTTTTGGCATTTACTTATTTTGAATGAGTCACTTTTAAATAACTCAAATGATCTGGCACTTTAGCCGACTCGAATCTAAACAGCTGAATTCAGTTCAAGATATTGCTATTAATCAGTTTCTCTTAATATAGTTGAAGGACAGGCAAACCTTACATTAATGATGCAGTAGAAGAAACTGATTCCCCAGCACAACCTTCTTACAGTTTTTCAGCTGCTTATAACACATTTGCAAAACTTTGCCTCTTTTTTTTCCAAACCTTTACACACAAATCCAAGAATTGCACACAAAAAATGCAAAGTGCCTCTCATCTCTTACAAAATGAAGCACTGCATTCAAAATATCACAAACATTGTTCTGAATCGAAACCAGATTGTATGTATGTGTGTGTTGTGTATGTATGTGTATATATGTAATGTGTATATGTGTATATTTATCAACTGTGATGATTGAAATGTTGTTGTTGTTGTAATATTGTAGAATGGACCCCATGCAGACTAGCTGATTGCACAGCTAATGGGATCCATATAAATAAACAAATAAACAAACACATCTCAAAAGCAAACATTTGCCAATACCTTTGCCTTAATATTTATTCCTGTTAGATTTTTTTGTGTGTTCATAGAGAATTGTGTGAAATTAGTGCATGGTTTTGCACTCATCCACTTTAACATAATCTCTTTCTCCTCGCTCTCTTTTCGTTCTCTATTATTACCTCTCCTCCCTTACTCACTCCATTTGTCAGACACTCCTCTAATCTCTCTCTCTCTCTCTCTCTCTCTCTCTCTCTCTCTCTCTCTCTCTCTCTGTCTCGCATACATCCCCCACAGGTCTCAGGTTGCTCGTAACTAAATCTCAGGGTGCTTTGCTTCGTTTCTTCCAGTATCCCAGAGTTCCCCTCGTCCTCTCAGTGTCTCTGCATGAGTGTGTGTTTGTCAGCAGGTGCTCCGAAAGTTCTGGCTTTCACGGTAGCTCAGGCTCTTGAAAAGCTCATACTGTATGCATTAGGGATGATGATGTGATGCAGAATGAGATAATCATGTCTGTCTGTGTGTGTGTACGTGTGTGTGTGTGTGTGTGTGTGTGTTTGCACGCTCATATGAGGTCCATCCGGAGGAAGCCAGTGTTTCACAGCCTAAGAATAACATGAATGGAAATGTTCATTCTTTATAAAGCACTCTAGCTCTTTAATCAGTCTGAATATTAAAGCAAAAATATTCCAAGTGGATGTGTTAGGGTTTATTAAAATGATGTTGCTTTGTTTTTCTTCTCATTTTATTTTTGGGCACCTTTTTACTGATAAAGCCAGCAGAAAGAGGACAGAAGGTTATAAGGCAGATTCGAACCTGCATCTCTAACATGAGAGATGTTATGTTCCCAGATTTGTTTGGTCTCAATCAAGTCGAATACTGTCAAGTACAAAAATTAATATTTAATTTTATTGAGTACATGCATTTGTTTTGTAAATGAAATGTATATGTTTGAAATTACTCCAACTAACCCAAAACTGAAGCTCATTTATTTTTTAATTAAATTTAATGCAAAAAGATAAAAATAGTCAATAAACAGCTACAAGTCGGGTAAGCTATTGAACAAATTGAAAATAATAAAATGAGATGCTGAGTGTTTGTGTGCATGATGTTAGACAATTTTACAGGCAATTTAATTAATTAATGTATTAATTAATTTGATTTGAGAATAAATGGTTACAGTAAAATACATTAATGTTTAAATGTTTGAAATCTGGTGATTTTCTAAAGAGACAATGATGCATTCAATTGTATCAAAAGTGAAAAAAGACATTTATAATGTAAAAGTTTTAGAATGTTAGGAAATATATCTTTCTCAAATTAATACTGTTAAAAATGCATCAAAGTTTCTTCAGAAATATTTAGCAGCACAGCTGTTTTTTTTAACATTGATAATAATCAGAAATGTTTTTCTTGATGACCGAATCAGAATATTAGAATGATTTCTGAAGATCCTGTGACACTGAAGACTATTGATGATGGAAATTCAGCTTTGCCACCACAGGAATAACATTATATTGAAATAATAAATAAAAAAAACTTTATTTTACATTTTATTATTATTTCAAAATATTGTTGTTTTTACTGTATCTTTTACAGCAAACTCATACAACTTGGTGAGCAGAAGACACTTATTTAAAAAAAAAAAACATTTTTAAAAATCTTACCAACCCCAAACTTTTAAACAGCTTTGTATTTAAAATTTAATGAAGAGTATCTGCTGATAAAACCATTTTTATCATATAATATTTATTAAGCTGATCCCAAATGAAGTTTTGTCCTTAAATAATTTATATTTGTTCGCAGAGACAACTTCAGCTCTACCTCAGAGGATGATGATCATAGATCAGCAGGATTTCATCTCTGTACCTGTTTCAAACTGGTTAAACTAACAGTGTTACAACGAATCCCACAACTGGCCGTTCAGAACCTGATGTTCACTGAGATCAAACAAAGCTGTGATTGTGTTTCCACTTTAACAGAACCATTAGACTATTTGTCGCTGCAGTGCATTTTTATTGGTCAGTCTGCATTTTCCTCAGCCAGTCATTGCATCTTCATCAGCGATCAAACATAAAGATCAATAAAGTCCATCGAGATTGATCTCAGGAGCTCAGTGCTGTGAAACAAATAATAATTGCAAAAATTCTCTGGATCTTATTGGAATCCTATGAAGTCTGGAATATCTGGCCTGATTTTCTCTGTGGCTCATGTGTTTTTGATAAGTGTGGCGTGTTATTGTGAGGACTTCCCTTGACTTTGTTGAACACTTGTAGTTTTGTTGATGTTCCTTTTGTGTCTGTTTGCTTTCTGAAATGTCCTTGTGTTTGTTTGTGTTCGCTCTGGGTTCACATCTGTTGTGCATGATTAGGGTTAGGGTTAGTCTTGGTCCCATGAGCTTTTATTTTAAAGCATCGATTCATATTAGGTTCATTATAAACTACTTTATCAATCCATAAATCAAAAATACTTTCAACAGCCAGATTTTTTTTACATGTTTTAAGGAAACTGGTATATTTAAAAAGGGTGAATGATATATGAACAATCTCCTGTGCAAAAAAAATCATCAGAATATAGACAGAAATTGAAAGTTTGGAGCTACTGAAGTGAAGATTTCTGGCTTAGTGCATGAGAGAAAAGTCATTTTTTAAAGATATGTGTAATTGAAATCAACTGATGCACACAGAAAAAAAAAGTGTCAAAGTAAATACTAAAAAGTGTATTTTGGAGGTATTCATCTCACTATTCTGAAAGAAGACGTAATGTTAAAATCTCAAAACTTACCAGTGCCTGAAAAAAACTATGGTTTTGTCTGTGTTGCCTCAAATAACATAAACTGACTTTGAATTTTATATAGTGAAATACTGAACAAAGTCATTTATACATAAGAAAACTGAAACTGAAAACTAGCACACTTTTCAACCAAACATTTTTTCTCTAGTGTAACTTGATGGAAGAAGCCGCTTGGTTTCGAAAATGTCTATAATACTTTGAAATTCAAGTGTGTCCAAATGCACGAAATACTGGGGTCAGTGTATTTCAAAATCCAGACCTGAAGCCTTAAAACATATCCTAAAAACTGAATTCAAAATACAATAGGATGACTGTGAGTGGACATGACAATTCAAACAATGAGAGATTTATTTCAAGGGGCTTATTCATAAAGTGTACTAGGTTCACTATAATATACTGTGAAATGTACTGAAATTTACCAGTGAAAGAAAGAAGTATGCAATCATATTCAATAAAGCCCAGGAAACCTAACTATGATGTTTTATAATTACAGTGATTTAGCAATCTTTGGCTGAACATCTGAAATTAGGTTATCATAAACAACTCTTACAAGCTGTAAACACATATGCGTGCTGAAGTGACTCTTGCCAAGTGTGTGTGTGTGTGTGCGTGTGTGTGCGTGTGTGTGTGTGTGTGTGTGTGTGTGTGTGCATGTGTGTGTGCATGTGTGTGTGTGTGTGTGGGGGGGGGGATGGTGGAGTAAGTTTATCTGTTTGTATGAGTTTATAGAGATGCACTCAGTGGCACTCCTCCTTAAATATTGTTTGTTGCAGTAATAATCTCTTTCCTCGCATTTAATGGGTTTGAAGTCCCAACCCTTCCGGATGTGTTGTCTGATATGATTGGGATGACACAGTGCTGTACTGAAATTAAACATTCAATAAACATTTAGAAGACAAATACCGTTTTTATTTATTTATTTATTTATTTATTTATTTTTTAAGTGCTTTTAATGAAAGTTTTAGTTTATAGATTAGGAATACTAAAGTTTTTACAGATTTATTGTTTATTTGTCCATTTCCATTATAAATGTATTTTCAGTTTTTACATTTTTACTCAGTGTTTTTAGTATAAGTATTTTGGGTTTATTTTTGTGTTTGAGGCTTGTTCGAGGTCCATCTGCGCGGACCAATCGGCGCATAACATCAAAGTACCGCGAGAGTAATTCAAAAGTATCAACAGTCGTCTGCTCTCCAATCGCTCTCGCGGTACTTTGAAGTCATCCGATCGGTCTGCGCAGCGCCGGTGCACTCGAATAAACATCGATCGACGTCATGGAACTGCGTAATTTATTCACGAATTGGACGTTACGGCTCGCGCTGTGTTTGATACTACGTTTGGAAAAATGGCGCGTAATCTGAATTTGAAATCAACACCACCTGTTTGTGTCTCATCTGGGACGTTATTTTATTGAGTCGCTGAGGTTGGTGTCAATGTGAAACAGGTAATTAATAATTTTAATTCAATTTATTGTAGTAGGTCTGTGCTGTGTTTCAATAATATTAAGTCGGAATATATAAAGAGAACATAAATGACATATATAGCCTAAATT
Organism: Carassius auratus; assembly: GCF_003368295.1. NCBI lineage: Eukaryota > Metazoa > Chordata > Actinopteri > Cypriniformes > Cyprinidae > Carassius > Carassius auratus. The sequence goes on along the minus strand of NC_039272.1, from coordinate 4,545,772 downwards.
TAGTCGCCCCTTTCACGTTTTGCTAATGCTAGTGAATGACTTTCTTTGTTTTAGGTTCACAAGTTAATGTTACAGTGTTTTTGTTTTGCTTAAGGCACTAACATGTAATTTCCCCGTTTTATTTAAAGGAGCTTGTTGTTTTTGTTGTTATTGTTGCAAATGTTAATATATAGTATAAGTTATATGAATTATGGTCGGTTTTTGCAAGCCAACCTTTGATGAACTTGTAATTGTTTGTTTTTCCCATAGCATTTTTTTTCTTATGTTGTGAATATATGGGTCTGTGTGAGTCAGATGGGGCTTCTACAGTATCTAATGCTGGCAAAAGTAACTAATATAATTGGATATCAATGTTGTCAACAGTCTTCAATTTCACTTAGCTGTCTGACACACACACACACACACACACGTACAGTATGTGCATTGTAAAATCACTCGCTTCTTTGTGCCTCTCTTTGGTTGTCTTCTCTCGGGCAGGTAGTGAGTCACCTGGGGATTCCTGACCGTGCTTTTCCCGTTGTTTCTCTGTCCTCTCTCTTGAGAGATCTTTCCTCAGTCATCTCTTTTATACCCATGATGGAGAAGACTAGACAGAGAAAGGAAGACGTTAGAGTGAGTGAGGAAGAAAACAGTGGAACGAATGGAATAAAAGGTCACCAGGCACCAGAGGGGTGTCATGCACGTGCATTTATTATACATAGTAAATATCAGACTTTAATGTGAAATGAAAGTATGGAAAACTACATTGAGTTGTGCTTTTAAAGCACAATTTCAAATCATACCGTGACATTCAGAACAAAATAATGCATTTTTGTGGCATTTAACCATTTAGTACTCTATATGCAACGTGTTTCATGTGGAGGACAAAGCGAAGCCTGATGCTTCTGTTGAGTCGTGTGAAGCTCCCTGATTCTCAGCATCTTCTCCTGAGAGCACCACTGAAATAATGTGTGCATTTAGAGTTTCAGTTCAATTATATTTGTATAGTGGTTTTTATAATAAATGTTGTTCCAAAGCAGCTTTACAGAAAATAGAAAAATAAAGAAGATAAAGTGTGGAGAAAATAATGCCTTTCTACCCCCCAGTGAGCACGTTAGATAATATTCTAAGCTATATCATAAACCGTGCACAGATCTGCCAAGATAACAAAGTTTGCAATTTCAGAGATTTCAATACCTTCAACACATCTTATTATAACTTCAAATATTTACAATTATCTGGAATATGCTTTTCAATATGTGTCCTACAACTGTATTTTTTCTGAATGCTGTTTTTGTATGTACATTTGTCTCAATCATTTCAGTTTCTGTTTCTTTTATTGTTGTAAGTGCATTTAGAAAAACAACTTTTGAGAATAAGTTGATATTTTAAAGAGCCAAAAACTTGATGATTAGCATTATTCTCTCATAATTCTATTCCAAACCCAACTACTGCATGTTTTGGTGAATCTTTACTTTTCTATTCAATAATTCATCACATCTGTGAAGCTCTAAAACATACAAAACACATATTTAAAGTAGTCCAAATGATCGCATAACATGACAACTAGAGCAGATTTTAATTATTATTCACTGAATGCCATTATGAGGCTCTAAAATCGCATTCTCCATTGCAAGTATTTCTTCACACATGATCAATCTCATGCGAAACACCATTTTTTGATCTGAACGTTGCAAATTAGATTCTAGAGCTTCAGCGTAGGTGAAGAGTAACTGTATATCTTCCTACGTTTTAGTCTGTCCATTAACCAAAGTCGTCGTATTGCATCAGAAAACACTGAATGTTGTGCATAAACTTTGGGCTATGTTTGTGGTGCTTGCACTGTGTTTGGTTTTCATGTTTGAAGCTTGACCATAATAGTCTGATGTATGAAAAAAAATATATATATATATATTTATATCTACCTAGCAAGAACGTAGCTTTATTGTAATATGTATATAATGCAGAATAATGCATTTGTCTGTAAGTTATTATTGTAGGTGTTTCCCCAGGTTTCCACACAGTAATTCACGAGCGGTAGTTTAAATGTATTATACAAAATATACATAGATTTAATCAGAATGAGTTTTATTTCCAGGTATGTTTACACACATGAGGAATTTGTTTTGGTGGCAGAAGCTTCCAAGATGCAACAGAATGAAAAAAACACAGACAATAGAAGCATAAAAATAAGCAGGGAATAACAATATACAAATTTTGTATGTAAAGGTATATTATGTTCAAATCTGAAAATGTAAACTTAGTATGTGTGTTAGATAAATAAATGTATAAGTGCATGAATAATAATGTTGTTTATTCCAGCACCTAATGTTCAAAAGATGTTTTGATTTATTCAGTAGTGTTATAGATTTGCCATGTTGCTTTTTACGTGTTTTATGGTTTCCCAGCTGATTTTACCGTGTAAAGTCACACCAAGAAATGCACTTTCATATACTCTCTCCATACTTATGTTGTCAGTTTTCAATTCTACTTTAACTGAAACATAGCGGAGAACTCAATTAAGACTCCTGAGCTATAAAACATCAATAAAAGTGTCTCCTTTTTCCAAATCGTGCTCTCTTCTTCTTTGGTCTGTCTCTGATTCCTGGACTTTCTTCTTATCGCTCCATCACTCCCTAACTTAGCCAGACATCTCCAGTGTGTCTCCGTTTAATCCCCGATCGCTTTAACTTGAAGGATCAGTCACACCACATGAGACGTTAGCTCTCCTTTTATCCCACTAATTGTCTCCCTTCGTCACAAAATGAGCGTTGTGTTAAATACGGGACTCAAAGTCATTTTAGTAATGTGATTAGCAGCTAGCGCTCCTCCTTTACACGTTCCCCTCGTCCATCTTTCTCCTTCTCTATTTTCTTCCCTTTATCCCTCTGCAAAGTCAAAAAGTTCTTAATTTGACGCTAATAAAGAGGCTTTTTAATGAGCTTAGGCAGACTTGTTTGCTTCTTTCTTCTGGGCTTTGATCTTGCGTGCTGTGTTTCAGCTAATTTGCTGTTTAGTGCCTCTGTCAGCGTGAGCTCACTCGCTCCGTACATGTGCGTTTGTGTATTTATGTGTGATTTTTGTTTTTTCTCCATTTTTGGATAATGGATCTGTCCGTGGTTTGCTGGAGTCCCAAAGCCTTAGAAACGGCTTGCTAACCCTTTCCAGATTTATTTATCAAATTGACCCTGGTTTTGTTGTCCAGGGTCACATGTGGTGTGTGTACATTGTGGGTCTGTGGTGAGAAGTTGATAAAGTGGACAGCTGGCAGCATTTCCTCTCCTCGACCCTGATGAGAACTCAAAAAAAGACGAAGCAGGAAATGACTGCGGAAACAATCCATCCTACAAATGGAGGAAGGGAGAGAAAGAAGGTTCCAGTCTGTTTTATATCCTTTATTCCCCTCACACTCTCTGACTCTGACTGAACACAGTATTTGAAGAGAAAAGAGAGAGTATGGATGTGTTTCAGTTCGTTTGGGAGGGCTATGAAGGATGAAAGTGCCTTTATTCTGGGGCAAGGGCAATTGATTCTGATGTAGATTAAATGAATACATTTTTCAAGGTTTATTTTTCTGTTCGCCATTACCTGCTAACCTGCCGCTCTCCCTTTCGCTCGAAATATGTCTTTCTCCCTCGCTCACTTTCTCTCCTAAGCATCAGTTTGGAAGCTGGGAGACCTGAATAATCCCTACCAATATTTCTACCAGTTGCAGTTGTGATTGAATGTAATATACAGCGGAGCCCAAAAGTGAAAATGCTTCTATTTCATATTTTTCGATTTACAGTTAATACAGTTTTTTGTTTTATTACAAATTATATTACCAGTATAACAGTGGAAAGGCGCTTTCGAGTTGCCATGAACTTCACAAGTTGCTCCAACATGGTCTCATCGCCGAATTCAAGACAATCAAGACAAATTTACTACACACACAGTGACCTAGAAATAGTGCAGAAATTCTTCTGCATATGTAAACATATTTTTTACAATGTAATTTAGTGCTAAACTTTTCTAGGTTAAAATGCCATTTTCAAATCCAGATTTTCAGAGTGGACTTTTGGACCCAACTGTGGTGCTTTGTTCTTGTTTCATATTTTCCAATATTAAAAGAGTACACATTATTCCAGTACACATTAATTTAGGTCTTAAGTGAAAGCAAAAAGCTGAGAAAGAAAACGCATGTATCAGTTCTTAAAGTGACAGCAGTCTAATATTCCTGTAATCTGTCTACTGTAGTTTTTTTTTTCTTTTTTAACCACTGACTTTTTAGGCTAGTATTAGTTTTTTTTTTAATAAATATATTGATGCTTGTGAAATTAAGAAATTTCATATGCTATCAAAAATTCTGAAAATCACAAACACCTCAATTAAAGTATAATTTAAATGTAAATATATATCAAAAATAACTATATTGTTACCCTGAAATTAAATGACTCATATTTTGATACAAGATTTAATCATATCGCCCCGCCCCAATCTGAAATATCATTATAATTTAAAATAATTTTCCATTTAAAAATGTAATTAATGCTTGTAATGGTAAATCTGAATTTATGTATTCATTCATTCAATAAATAGAGACAAATAAAGTATAACCCATAAATACAGGTATTTTCACTCTCCATGTTAACATTGTCATGTGACCTATGACATCAGCTATGGCCTCATGGGATTGCACTCAGTAGCGCTACATCCGGGGGATTTTGACATTTGTTTTATAAATGCTGGGTCTGCTACTTAGTTAAATGTCTTTATTTAAATGTACACAGAAGGGAAGTAGACATGTTTTAGGTTGTATGCAGATGCAGGAAAGCTCTTCGTAATTACTTCCAGGTACGTAGGTGTGTTGGAGCAGATTGGAGCTAAACTTCCCTCCAGGAGCTTGGGACACCCCTCGTACCTAGTTTGATTGAACACTTCTGGACCAAACCTATGCCCTCGGTGTCTCTTTCTGGCTGGACGGATTGATCTCCATCAGTATTAATCTCTGAGAGCTCATGAGGCTGGTGTGATCTCAGACATGGGTATTTTGGCACAGCAGTTAAATCAGGCTTTAAACCAGTCGACCGTGACCTGATCCCACACAGCTGTGAGATATATCTCTCTCTCTCATGCTCTCGTTTTCTCGTTTCCCATCATCCCATGCTCTCTTGACACAGAGACACACTCACAATCAATCACGAGACTTATTTCCCGTGCTCTCGCTCGCTCTTGATGTACATTGGCTTTAGGATGTGGTGTGCTATGATAAGCTCTTTTCCTGGATGACGGTGTATGACACTGACCTAATTCTACTCTGTATGGGAATAACGACTTCCCGTGTTTGTTGTCTTGATGGTTGTGAGACAGAAGACGAGAAGCACAGTGTGAACACATTTGTAAATCCTACATGAGTCACGACACGCCTCGGTTTTTTCTTTTTTTGTCCAGGAACAATTGTCTCTTTCAGTGTACTTCCTCCTAAACTCTTGTCATCGCTAAAAAAAAAAACTTCCTGGACTTCTTTCAGCCATTCGTTCCTAACTCATACTGATGTATCATATTGATCTACTATCAATATTTCATGAAACTGCAAGTTTTTGTGTCTGCAGAGCTCAAAGCAAACCCACATTGAGCAAAACCACCATTTGAGCAGCTCTCTAATGGAAATAAATGTTTGTGTGTTAGCCAGATGGGGTTCAAAATGTGTGTGCGTTTTGTGGATAACTGTATGTAAATTATGTTTATCTGTGAGTGTTAAACCAATCAGCCATGAGAGAATGCATCTTTACAATACTGTGGAGGGAAAAGCATGCTACGCTGATATCATGGTACTGAATGATTAGCATGATGTGTTTAATTAAATGTTTCGCCAAGGCATTTCGAATAATAACTTTTGTGAAAACTGATTGCTTTTATTTTTAGTGTTTTTGATGCATGATATATGTATTTTTTGTTTGTTTGTTTGTTTTGTGTTTCTTGAGACCAATAGAATATATTCTTGCTTAATAAAAGCAATTTCTTTGATTAAAAATATTACTTTCTTATTGAACCTGAACTGTAGTTTTTTTTTTTTTGAAGGTTGGTCAGTTTGTTTGGACAGTTCAGATAAATGAACAGATAGATTTGATCAGTTTTAAAACTGCTTTAGGGTAAAGCTATAGCTACGTTATTGCAAAGATCTTATAGCCTACTGTTTCTGTAAAATGATTGCAAAATATAGAATATATAATATAGAAATTGTTAGTTAAATGTAGATTAGCTCTGTTAAAATTTATCTGAACAGAGCTCGTCCAGTCAGATTTTAGAGCTGGATCTTTGGATCTATTGTATGACCACACACACACACACACACACACAGGTCAGTTCTTGCTCTGGCCATGTTCCTGCCGTTTTGCTTTTGTTGTGAATGTTCAAAGAGAGGTTGAGAGAGAACCAGCTCATCTCTGCAGCCTGCACAGTCACAATGCTAGCTAAGTGTGCGTGTGTGTGTGTGTGCGTGTGTGTGTGTGTGTGTGTGTGTGTGTGTGTGTGTGTGTGTGTGTGTGAGTGTGTAAATGCCAGTTATACAGAGCGCACCATCTCCGTGGCTCTTCCTGACCTGTTCCACGGTGCACAGCGCTTCTGAGACGTCCTCCCCTCTCTCTCTCTCTCTCTCTCCGTCACATTCCTTCTTCCGGTCTTTGTGTGAGCTTTTGCTCTCTTCCAGGAATTCTCTGGGAGGAAGAACAGTGTTCCTGCTCTGATAACACCTCAGCTGCCCTCTCTGCGAGTCTGGGGGAAAACGCTTTATGTATATTTAAACACACGTGAACACATATATCCACATGGCATCCTGATGCTTCCTCCAGTTTGCATGTCTGACTGTTTTGTTTCATTGTCTAATGTAGTTTTTATTGATTTATTGATTTATTTTTTATTAGTTGCAACTTTTTTTAAGGGGTTTTTTGGATTATGGAAAGGGGTGTTACATTTCCGACGAGTGCTTGCAGTGTTCGTCCAATCACAATGCAAAGGGTCAGTCGGCCAATCAGCTCAGACTGCGCTTGTCAGAAGATGGGACTTTGTAGAAAACGAGGCACTTGAGAGAGGCGGGGCATAAAGGATATAGTGTTTTTTGACCATTAAAACATGTCAACATATTCTATTTCACCAAATACACAAAATAATGATCTTTATCATATGACCCCTTTAAATATTAAATATAACCTAATTATATTGTAAAGGTGAGTTTGGGGAAGCTAGGATATCATCAGATAATAGGGGTGTAGCGGGGCAAAAAAAAAAAGATGTTTATATATATATATATATATATATATATATATATATATATATATATATATATATATATATGTGTGTGTTTCTATAAGGTTCTATATGTTTTTGTTGCAGCGAGGGACAAACTTTTTTTTCTTTTTTTCCCTTTTTTTTTAAGAGAGTTTTACTGAACAAAGCCTTCACTGCTGCAACCAGCCAGAACAAATTCAGCAGTTTATGGTGCTGTTAAAATTAGGGTAAGATATTTGAAGCGCTTACAGTTTTGTATGCATAATGTTTTGTTATTGCTCTCTCTTTCTAATCCTCTTTTTTTAACGCACATACATGTGCCGGTGTGCTGACATTTTATCCTACTCTTCAGATTTTCCTACCAGGATTTACTGTGCATGTGCACATCAATATTGCATAATATTTCTCATGTTAAACACATTACTGTATTTGCATTACAGTAAGGGGTAGGTGTACTGTAGACGTTATTAAAACACAATCGGTAGAAAGTTTTATTTAATGTTAGTTTCCGGCCATTGTTGTATCCTTTCTTAGCTACAACCCCGAACAACACATAATTATTGTATTTACAGTACATTACTGTAAGGGTAGGCTTAGGGTTGGGGTTGGTGTAGAAATTAATAAACCATAATTTAACAGGTAGCACTTTTTCTTTGTTGAATTCCTCTAACTACTTTAAATGACACACAAATCTTTCAGTAGATTTAAGGTTTAGTTTTAAATGTTTAATATAAAGCATGTCTCCATCTTTAACTTAGATTGTGCAATTTTCCAGCAGCTTGCTCTGTGTCCTTTGTTATTTTTCAGAAGTGTTTGCAACATCAAAGTATATCGTCGTAAACTATATTGTCCCAAATTAAAAATTATGTTCCACACACAGAGAAGATCCAGACATGCAGTGATTAAAACAACACCGTTTTCATTTAGTTCATATGTACCATTATACCCCGTCAGATAATATCAACATATTTTTCTGAATATTTTTAGGGCTGTCAATCAATTAAAATGTTAATCAAATAATTATGTTATATGCTGTGTAATTAAATGAATGAATTAATCTTTAGGTGGAGAAATGCCTTATTATGGAGTTCATGAGAACATGCTTAAATTTTTCATTTTTTATAATTAGGCACATTAATTAACATCCTTTTGACATATTTGAAAGGACAGCGGAGGGAGAATGTTCTCTGAAATGAGGTGCATTCGACTTTTTATATATATATATTTTGAATAAAAGCCTGATATTTTTATGTTTTTATTTGCAAAATCATTTCTACATCCTTAATCTTGAGCATTACAGCCTGTAGCTTTGAAAGCTCAATTTGATGGTTGTCGAAAGCCCTTACAGTAATCTTGACGGTAAAAAAAAACTGCAGTAGAAACGCTCATTTCCTTTGAGTGGATTCTAGATGTTTGCACCACTTTGTGCACGTCACTCATTTTGATAAAATGCCATGATATGCCCCTAACAAGACATCCCTCACTTTTAGCGGCAGCAGAAATAAGCCTCGGGATATGAATGCTGGCTTGTTTTCCGAGTGTAAATTTACAAAGGGCAACTAATCCTGATTGGGTTATTGGAGGTTTGTGCATTGCTCACAAATAACCGTGGAACCTGAGATGAACCTAATAAACGAGGTGAAGCTTTCGAGTTCGAACCGCTGCTCTTTACAGAATGAGGTCAAAGAAATTCACTCTACATCAGTGAAATGTGGCTGCCATGTGTGTGTGAAAAGGTAAGAAAGTACCTCGGCAATTGACATACAGTCATGTACAAGTTTCTTAAACTAAAATAAATAACAATGGCCTTTTCAACTTTTCCAAATTAAAAACTGTCGAAATCACACTGAATGTAGCTCAGTTGCTCTCACATTTCCTGTACTTTTCTTTTTGTCCCTTATAATTGTTTCATTGTTCTCAGGTTCATGAGACATGTAATGATTATTATTCATGTAATCTAAGTTTTATGGCATTAGCATTTCAGTGTACAAACAAATGCAATAAGCAGTACTGTAGGATTATCTGTTCAACTATTAAAATGTATTTGCTAAAGTTTCATAGTACATTGTTTTTAGTGGTTAGTAATTATAACTTTATCTCCATTAATTATCATCTTCATTAAAGGACTTGGTGGCCACGGTGTCATAAAACATTCATTAAAGCTTTATAATTAATGATTGGATGTTGTTAAGGACACAAATGATATCCCCTTTGGCCCTTGTTGAGGACAAGAGGGAGTGCTCTGAGGAAGGATATCCTGGGTCAAAGGTCATGGTGTGAGCGCAGGATTTCCTCTCTGAGCTCTGAGCTGTGAGTACTGCTGACTATGTAAAGTCACACTCGATCTATTCACACACACACACACGCACACCTAGGACCTACTGTATTTCTAATAAAAATATGAAAACGTATATCCTCTCCATGCCATCCACTATGGTTATAAATGACCTCAATTATTCCTCATACTTTATTTCAGTTATTTTCTGGCATTCTGTAAACCGGGAAAACAATGCATTATTTTCTTTCAAAAAGAAACTATAACACTACAGTGTCTTACACTTTCAGTTCCAAAAATATTCATCTCTTATCTCATCTAGGGCACAATGTAAGCCAGGAACAAAATTAGTGCAATATGCCCCCGTGAGAGATTGTATTCAACCTCAGTAAAATTGAGATTCATCCAGCTCTCTCAGACAGATGGATTCCAGCACATCCATTTGGCAGCATTTCTCTTTGCTGTAAAACATCGAGGCTGACAAACAGCACTCGGGTGATTTCGCAGAACTGTTTTCCATCAGGTTTGCTTGCCGTCCCCAACAGCTGGTTCATACGACCCTACACTGCATCAGAGCTGTCACACAGCAAGTCCTTCCTCCATTTTTTTTTTGGAAAGACGTAAAGTTTGTGTTTTGAATTTGTGCAAAGCAGGAGTAAATAAAACACTGCTCACACACAGCCAGGCTGATGAAACTGAATGACGCAAAGTATGCCTTTCTGTCAAGTTACCCTAAAGATATACTCAGATTATTTATTCATTCAGTTCTAAGCTCTGGTTAAAAGAAAGCTTCGGTGCAGGAAAGACGAAATATTCATGCAACATCAGACCCAATCAGAGACTGAGAGAAATAGGAAGATGAGCGCTTATGAATATAAGAAATTAGTATAAAGTATAAACGCACAAATGTTTTATTTTTAAGTGGACAGTCTTTTGCGTAATATTTGTACCAGGCATAGATTCAACCCCTCCGTGGTTTATGATGATTCTAATGCAATGTTTGGGCTTGGATTGAAATCATCAGCTTTCACCACTGGGCCTTGAGAAAGTGTATTTTTTCTTTTTTCTTTTTGTGCATTTATATTTACTTGCATTCATGCTTCTGACAGGTGCTCACTTATGAAATCTCATGAAAAAAATAAACAATCAGTTTTGATGCCTTTATACCCGTGGATACACAAAAGTAGACTATTTTTCTCTCGATCTTCGAATCCCAGTGTTCTTCAAAATGTCATCTTTTGTTTGTTTATTTATTTATTTTTGGAAAAAAGTCTTTCAGGTTTATTTTTTTTTAAATGTCATTTTTTTTATTCTCAAATGAGGATTTATTTAATGTGTTTTCCTTGTTTGACAAACTCCATTGACATTGAAGCAAGAAGTATTTTAATGTTTTATTTCAGATTTTCCATTTTAATTCAAACTTCAAATACCTTCCCATTTTATGGAAGACCTATGTTGCTTCAGTTATATAATGTCCGAATATGCGCATGCCTTTTGATTTAACAAAGCTGATATCTACCAGCGTGCTTCATCTCTTTTAGAGACATTTCTCTCTTCCTCTTTTGATACATGCTTTAAACTGGTGATTTGGTTTTTACTCTTCAAAGAAAACATGTTCTCTCTCTCTCCCTCTCTTGCGGTGTTGAAATGTTTCACTTGAATTTGTAACATTATTAAGAAATGTTTATAAAAAAAACTGGCCTTCAATCTATAAGGAATGTTTATTAATTTAATTTAATCTAAAAGATTATTTATTAATTTAAGAATTATTTCATCAGTTGCACCGTGTTTTACAAAGATGGTTAATCTTTCTGAAAGATAGAGCATGCATAACCCTGCACTGCTCATTCCATTCTCCAAATGTGGAGAAATAATGTGTTTTTGTATTTATTTATTTTTTAACTCTCTTACAAATCCTACCAAGCTGCCTGCCTAAAGGGCATTTTAAGGCATCTTATTTATGCAGGTTTCTCAGTTCTCATACTTAAGCTTTAGTGAGTTTCCGTAAAAAATACTCTCTATTTTAAGGCCACATTGCATGTGTTCTCAGTGGAGAAAAACATTATCAAAGATGGCAGATGGGTTCCAAAAGCAAGATAAATTGCATTTAAATAGATACTTTTTAGTATGGAGTAATTCCATCTTATTAAAGATTGATACTTAGTTGTGTTATACAGTTTTTGTTTCTTTAGCAACATTTGTGAAATCTCTTTCAATTTTGGAACACAGTCTGTATCTTTCCACCACGCAGCCAGGAATTGTTGACAGCAGGGCTAGTAATTAACTCTCACCAAGTGCCAAATTTGACTTTGAATTGGCTTTGACAACAAACAGTGGCCTGCAACTTTATAAGGAACTGCAGTTCATTAATAATTGAATCTGTCAGGAGAATAGTAGTCTGAATCTAGTTAATGTAAGCAAAGTGAGCTATTATAAAAGCCTGGAAGAAGACATCTGTCTTGCATCGATTCTTATTTCGGAAATGTATCTAGAATATTTATTTCTCCATGTGGCAGCACATATGGTGAATCTTCCTTGCATTAAGTCTTCACAACCCAAAAGTATGAAACATAATCAAAACGTGATGTGTTCGGTTTTTGTGTCAGGTGTGATTTTATCAAGATGGAGAGATTATGCTGAGATGGACTGAGAAAGACAGAAGAGCTGTTTTTCAGTGAAGGAAAAACTGTTCAACAAATACTTAATTACTAGGGCTGGGTACTAAGACAAATTTAATGATTCGATTTCAATTCACAAGCAATTTGATTACATTAGATTCAATGTCAAAATAAAATAAATATCTCTCAACAAATGCGATTGAAACACTGATTGCGTGATTGTGCATGATTCTTTTCTCTGCATTTTATTATTTCTTTCAACATACTGTACCTTCTGATGTTCGTTTGTGCTGTAAATAGTAGTAAAGAGCTTCATGTGCCGCTTGAACTGAGGTGGAATTTTATGGAATATTTGGAGGTGCTCTGCAAATAATGTTTTTATTTTATTTTTTATGCATCAACTAAATACAGCATAGATTGATTTTTGGGGGGAAAAAATTTACCGGCCATAAATATTTCTTACTGAATAAGATTAATAGGGCTGAGCTGAATAAACAAACATATTTTACAAATTTAATAAACTCTCATGAACCAATATTGATTCTTAAATCCACTCTTCACGGCCAGGATCAAAGCGAGTGCTATCTGTGAGTTTTGTATATTCACCGGCTGTGCTGTCTCCGCAGGTGGGCTCCGATCTGTTCTCTAAAGTTAGAGTCACCTGTCCACACTCCACCTTTCCTGGTTTGCTTCGACTCCATGCATTTAGGACTTCATCCTTCATCCCCCCAAAGGCTTAATCTGTTTTATTCATGCAAAAACCATCAAAGACAAAGATCTCTCCAAAACAATGATGCATCTCTCTCTCACGCTTGCTCTTTCATTCTCTTCTCTCCATCTGTCAGACACGTTCAGAGAGAAATCCATGAATGGTATAACTCAAGGCCATTTTGAGTGTTCCTCAATTATTTATCAAGCATAGAAATGCAACTTGATTGAAGTTCCTTTGAAGTATGGACATCATTTCTCACACTTTGAGGGCTGTATAAAACCATCATTCGGTTGCTATACAGAGCGCTCGCCCCTCAGGAGCCACCAGTCCGATTTAAATCTTTTTCAATTTTTTTAGCACTTTCTCTGTTCGTGTTAAATTAGACCTGTGCGATGCCATAATAGAAGAAAAGAGGCAGATTATTAACAATGCTATTCCATCAACCCCTTTTAGTTTATTACTACCTGGTTACGTAAAGTGCTTATTTAAATTCTCATAATGTATCCCAAAAGTCATTATACATGATTTATTATCGTGCCAAGTTGCAGGCATTTCTGTAGAGCATTTTGCAAATATGTATATTATTTAGCAGTGGCTCTGTGTGCCGTTCTCATTGCAGCACAGCATCGGCGTGAAGAAAACCTTTGTCTCTGTTATGGCCAGACAGCTTTCTCATTCTACCGCAATGAACTCTTTCCTCTAAGGACACAAACAGAGACAACAAACCCCAGACTCTTCTCACACACACACACACACACACAAACATCAACATCACTGAGCTAGATTAATGACCAACCTGATGTGATCTCAAGACCCATTACCGCATTTTCGGTGTTGTTGTTATCTTTTTATTTTGTTAGTCAGAATCTGCTCAACTTCGTGTCTCAATGAGCCTCAGGAGAGGCGGAATGGGATTTTTCCTCCTGAACTCCCTCAAACAGTGTTGCCCTTTCACAGCTGATCTAAGGCGAAGCTTGCATTGCATTGCATTGGTGGTTTTTGACAGGACCGTATGGGATTTCTCTTTTACCTTTCTGTTTGTATGGTCACCTGTTTCTGAAATCATTTCAGACATGTGATTCATGGCTTGCTGTTGTTCTCTTCTAAGTCGGTGCTAGTCAGGAAACATGCTAAATGCATGCCATAAATAGCAAAGCTTTTAGTTTAACCACATTTTTCAGTTTTTCAGTAGCAAATATATTTTAAGCTCCAGAGTAGAGCTGACCAACTATACACCATTTTATTTTTCTTTCATGTTAGATTCACTAAAGAACCTTAGCTGAAAGTGTAACTTTTTTAAAGTCTCATCACTAAAGGCTGGAATACACTAACGATTTGTAAAATCTGAACAGACTTGCTGCATTTGAAAATGGTTTCAAATAAAAACTGGGCATCTTGCACTAAACAACTGAGAAACAGACTTTCAGGTCGTTCTGAACACAACAAACTCAGACAAACATGTGCCTCGTTGCTAGGAAACATGACGAATGAAAATAATGTGTTCTGAAATCAGCTCAAAGAATCAAACATGTTTGATGTCGACCGACTGGACAGATGCATAGTATGAGTCTGTGCCCATCATATACTACGCAGTTTACTGTGAAGTATGTCAACTCACTCGGCCTGGTATCTGAGGACTGGCTCTGATTTGTTCCAGACTGCAAATTGGGAAAAACTCAAGTAGTGCATTCCAACATTTAGGAAGCGTGCTACAATAACACAGATGCCATGCAGCTTCCAATTAAAAAGCAGATGCCTGGCATAGCTGTTATTAATGCATACACGCAAATGCATTCAGGTCGAGTCCAGAGGCACTTTGTTTATTGCACCTGGCTGCATTACTGATGCTCTATAAGGGTCTACTTCTTTTTTTTCTCCCGAAAAATATACAGGCTGTTTACCCACATCGCTTTGACCAAATCTCTGCAATGCACACACAGAGAATTCTGACACGGAGCCAGGAACGCGTAAAATATTTACGTGTTGAGGAAGTAAACAAGTGTTCCCTGTTTACTTATTGGGACCAATCGCATCCTCCAGTTTTAGACTTGAAAGCGTGTGAGGGAACGAGATGAGACGAGGGCCGTCTGTCTGCCACATGAAGGAGAGGAACGTTTCGATGCTTCGGAATGGAAAATGCTGGTGGAAGTGTCAGATCAACACCCTCGTTTCGAGAGGAATCGCAGCACGCCTCAATGAGCCTTTGGTCAGAAAGCGCATGAGGACACCTTACATCCAGAGCAGATACAGGAAAACAGACAGATGTCGGCTAAATCATTTGTGCATTCATTCAGTATTAATGAATCCAACTCAAGAACGAGCACTCAAATCTTTATTAATCTTAGCCGTAATGTTTTCGCATATAGATTAGTCATATTTGAATTGAGGTAACTGACCACTTGCAGTTTCTCTGCCCGCTATTTCATCATCTCTTTGGAGAGATTAGTAAAAAGCATGGATTTCCAATCTTATCACAAATTCTGCACTTGATATGAACTTTGAGCCTAGTAGTCTTTATTTTTGAAGGCCTTAGGGCAGGGTTCTTCAGATCTTGCCTTGGAGGAGCACTATCCTGAAGATTTTACCTGATCAAACGCTCCTGACAGGAAACTCGACTAATCTTAAATCTGCAGGAAAGAGTCAGAAAGCTGAAAAATGCTACCTATGGAGGCAGGAAGGCAACAAGACACGCCCTAATCTACTGAGATGCCGTCATTACAGTTTTCAAAGGCTGCATAAATGGTAACGGTTTCATTAACAACCTAAAACGAGACAAAATACTATTTTTGACACATGGAGCCAAGTCTGTTTCTCCAGTGTCCTATTTTTCAGCATAGTTCACCCGTAAAACCAAACCTTAAACAAAATGTAAGTGCTTCTTCTCAGGGGTCAAACATGAATGGACGATCAGCGGAGTAGTGAGTTTGCAGGCATGAAATAGTTGCAATTGTTTTGCGTTTGGTGTGAATGCACCTAAAGTGTCTTTCCAGCCAAGTCTTTAAATGTTGACTTTCTCATACGAAGCTTTTGGAGCTGATACTGAGATCGATGTTGGGGAATTGCTTTGTTCAGTTAATTTGGTCTGATCCCTTACTTACCTTTTTTGCAACAATATCCATGATCATGCAGAATATTAATCACATTATTTGTGTAATAATGATTTATAGATTCGGTTTATCCATTAAGATGCTTTATTTATTGCTAGTACTTTTTGAAATCCTCCTTTTTGGCAGATAACTGTTGTTCTGACTAATTTTGTGTTTATTCATTGAAACTCTACTCATCCAGTCTACTTAGATATGCCTTCATCTGATCGTTTTTCGAAGGTAGCGTGAATGTATGTGATAAGCTGAGGGAAAGTTTTGGTTGTCTGTCAGATTGTGTAAAGTTTCAGCTTAATGCTCTTTTTCTGTCTTGTTTTCTTTCCTAAATGTCCAGCATAGGCTCAATGGAAATACGTGCCTCTACCTACATTTGTACGAAACTCAAAAATCTTACCTATACAGTCGAAATTAACACCCTGTAACTAGCTTCTCTAATCTTTTTTTGTATTATATAATTTAAAAAAGAAAAAACCTTGCTAACTGATACTTGTTATGGCACTTGCACATCCTTGCTCTTTTGTTGATTTTGGTTGCTTCTCTTTAGAAAAAAGCATCTGCTAAATGACTAAATGTAAAATATATACCGTATTTTTCGGACTATAAGTCGCACCTGAGTATAAGTCGCATCAGTCCAAAAATACATCATGACGAGGAAAAAAACATCTATAAGTTGTACTGGACTATAAGTCACATTTATTTATAGAACCAAGAACCAAGAGAAAGCATTACTGTCTACAGCCGCCAGAGGGCGCTCTATGTCTTCAGTGTAGACTACAGGAGCACTGAGCAGTATAGAGCGCCCTCTGGCGGCTGTAGATGGTAATGTTTTCTCTTGGTTCATTTCTCTCGGTTCATGTCAAATTAATTTTGACAAATATGTCGCACCTGACTATAAGTCGCAGGACCAGCCAAACAATGAAAAAAAGTGAGACTTATAGTCCGGAAAATACGGTAAAATGTAAATGTACCTAAAGCAACGTAATACAAACACGGCAATTCGTGCCTATATCGAAGTAACGAAAAATGTGCCATGGTCAAGATTTGAACCCACTTACTGGACGTTTCTCTTTGAAAATGCTATGAAGCATAGGGTAAGCTCCGCAATTAGGGTGTTGCAGAAATGTATTTAGAGGCACGTATCTCCAATGAGCCTGGGTTGCAACACAAATATCTCCTTTCATGCCTATGATAGACTGAAAACAGTGGCATCTGGCATCCGTGGTTGGTGGTATAACATTATAAATGACCATTTATAAAAACAGCGAAGTCCTTTACACTGTAAGAACTTGAGCAGTGTTTGGGTTTCCATTAGCGTGGTTTTCCAGCAACGACGTAAGTGAGAGAAAACGACTGCTATTTTTGTCATTGTATTATGCACACAGCTTTACAGGCAAGCACAGGAAATGACCTCATACGAAGCTTGAGTGAATTGTGTTCAACAAACAATTCACATATTCATTTGGCTTGATCGCTGACCCTCGCTTGACACTCTTCTTCTGCCTTTTTCAACAGTGTCCATATGCATCATGTATGATGTTAATGGCATTATTGTTTTCAGTGATGCTTTATATGGTAGATGTATTTGTTTACGCTACACAAGCACTGCTTGAGATGCTAGTCATTATTGTAGTAACTACTTTTGCACGAGTGCATCTTGACCATATGTGAAGCAGGGTACGGTAAATCAGGAGTACTGTATGTTGACAGGCCATAGTTTCGAAGTAGCTTCCTCAACGTTGAGCTCAAGCAGGTCACCTGTTCCTATGCTGTAATGTGTGCTGAGTCGAGCAGAATAACTGGAGTGCATAGACAGATGAGCTGCTCTCTGCACATAAGCCCTTACACAGAGCAAATTAATCTCTTCTCCTCCTGCAGTTCCCCATAAACCTTCCTCTCTCCACACTTGTTTAGCTGCACGCTGACAAAATATTTGCTTGACAAACCTGTAAATTACAGCGTTAGACAGCAGCAGCGCCATATGCCGTCATTACGAATTGTGCCGTGACACTGCGAACAGAAAAATGGGTGTATTTTATAATTTACATGGAAAAACCTCTGAATAGCCAGAGGAGTCACACGAAAACACTGCTTTTCCAGAACTGAAAAGCAACGGCTCTGGTGAAATGGAGATTTCTGACGCCTGCAAGTAGAGATAATGCCATATGGCCATGTTTTATGTAGTAGTATTTGTTTACAAAAGTGGTGTGTGTTGTGCGTGTGAGTGTTTCTGAAAGCTGTAGATGTGTTTTGGCAGCAGACAGACTTTTGTGATAAGATTTTCCGCAGTGTGTGTAAGGGTCTAAATGTGCTGGATAACTCTGTTGGTTACAGACAGGGAGCTGAAAAGAGTTGGAGCTTTGGGCTTTGAGAAACACACCAACTATACAGTCACTGACACACTCAGATAAGCAGGTGTGTGTGTGTGTGTGTGTGTGTTTATGTACTTGTTTTGCTATATGTGTGAAGGCCAAATTTTTCACAAATACTGTTAAAATTCTTTGAGGAATGTTTTGAAAAACATCTAACATGCCTACAATAAAACAAATTATAAAAAAAAAAAAAAAAATGTAACATTTTATGTTATGTGACACATTTACAAGAAAGAAAAAAAGGATATTCTGTATCAAATGTATATTATATTTGTATATTATTAGATTTATAAATGTATACATTTTAAAGTTATTTTCATTTTTAATTATAGTCTGGTTAGTAATTAGTAGAAATTTTATTTCATTTTTATATATTTTATTTCAGTTTTAGTATGATTTTCTAATGTTTCTAATATGGTATTTTTTTTAATCTAAATGTTTATCTTTATTTTATTTTATTGCAGCTTTATTTTAATAATAAAAGCTTTTTGTAGTGGTTTTATTTAACACTGGTCAGCAGAAAAAACAATGTTGTTTGAAAGGAAGTGCAAATTATTATATTTTGATTGCATAAGCTGTTTTATCTAAAAAATAATAATACCTATGAATGTTCACACTGTATATAAACACACATACACATTTGTTATGTAAAGCATTATACATATATTGTTTTGAACCTATAATTTCTTAATAAAGCCTGAATTAAACTGGTATTTTTGTGGTTGTGGTTTGTCTGCATGACTTTAATTTGAAAGCAGCTTGCAAACAGAATATTGTGTAAATTTTCTTCATGTATCAGTTAATTGAGTTTATTTCTGATTTTTAAAGCTGTCACCATATGGATCTGTCCGTACAGTGATGTGCAAGTCTTTGGAGGACTTGATCTTCATCCCTGTCTTGTTTTCAGTGAATGTTCACTCACCGTGTCTGTGTTTTCCGTGTGTGTGTTCAGTTTACAGGTGTTCGGTGTCACAGCGTCTAGATGTAAAGTGTTTGTGTGTGTGTCTGTGCACAGCTGCACCAATGCCTTCCAGCTTTGACTTGACGTGAATTAAAATGATGGATAAACGGGTTGCCAAGTCTGCAATTTTTTTCAGCGAAAT
This sequence comes from Carassius auratus, assembly GCF_003368295.1. Lineage (NCBI taxonomy): Eukaryota > Metazoa > Chordata > Actinopteri > Cypriniformes > Cyprinidae > Carassius > Carassius auratus. The sequence continues at coordinate 4,526,346 of NC_039272.1, read as the reverse complement.
TATGCTACATTAAAACTGTTATATGGTTTTATTATACATTTTTCTTTTTCTTTTCTTTTATTTTTTGTTCAAATTGGTAGGTTTGAATGATGACATATTATAATATGATGTCTAAACAGAGCTGCATTTTAAGACACAATAAAACATTTGTTTAGTTAAACTACTGTATGCAGTGTTGCATGTAGAGGGTAATTCTAGAATGTTTATTCAGTAGGCTACTGAAATGTATCGATAAAAAACAATCTATATAATTAAGTATAATTAGCAGTACATTAGCCAGTTATTTCTTGTGCTCAGCATTTTTGTGCTTCTTCAAGTGTTGTGTCGTTAGCAACATGCTAACTCGATTAAAATGAAGTGTAAGTGAAGCCTCTGTTAGTTGCCACCTACGTAGTGTTCCAAGGTTTCATGACTGTTAGGATGCTCCCTTAGAAGGGAGATATCTGATGAGGGAGCAGTGACAGAAGAGCAGCTCTCGTGGTTTGAAACAGAACTGGTGTTTCAGCAGAAATAAGGCAATTAAGGGTAATAGGCTTGCAGCTAAACGCAGCAGGATGCTGTATGTATTTATATATCCCAAATAACCCCTGATTTTCCCATGCATTGCATTTTTTTATTTTGTGAATAATGCACTAGATCTTTCAATGATTATATTAACTTTTTATATTGGTTGAGAATGTACCATTTTTAATTTTTTTTTTTTTTTTTTTTTGCTCTCACTGCTTAAACAATCATTTAAAAGTTTGGGGTCAGTGTTTTTAAAGACACAATACTTCATGGGGGGTTATTACAATTGTCAACGGTGACAATAATGGCATTTATAATGCTGTTGTTTTACACTTTCTATTCCTCCAAGAATTTTAAAACACCGTTTCCACAAAAATAATCATTAATAATAATCAGAAATGTTTCTTGTGCAGCAAATCATCATATTTTCATGATTTCTGAAGATCATGTGACACTGAAGACTGGAGGAATGATGCTGGAAATACAGCTTTGGGCACATAAATAAATTACATTTTAAATATATTCAAATAGAAATGTTCACAATATGACTGCCTGTATTGTGTTTTATCAAATAAATGCAGCCTTGATGAACATAAGAGACAAAAATCTGCAATATCTGGTGTATTTTGTTTGGTTTGTTTACTAATGGCTGGAGTATTTATCCTGTCAGACTCCTTTGACAGAGATTAAAGCTCAAATGGGCTGCCATAGCACTTAAAGATATCTAAATAATTTAAGATAGGTGTCTGAGCTTTGCACAAATCGTTCTATTGATTAGTACTTTAGTTCTTTGAAACATGCTCTGCCTCCCTCGTCTCGTCTTTGGGGATGTCTTTGTTACACAAACCTGGCAACCCTTGCGATAAACCTCTGGCTCTCTCTGTTCTAGCCCAATCCAGCTGCAGGCTATTCTCCCCCGGCTCGTCTCTTCTCGATATCAAGGATAGTCAAGCTGCTCTCTCTTTTTGAAGTGGAGCCGTGGTCACGGTGGTGATTAGCATTACAGGGAATACGCCGCTTTCATAACCACCTGCTCCCCCTCCAGCAGAAGAGCTGGACCAGACGGCTTTTCCCCAATCATCTGCGCAGAAGATTGGCTCAGATCTCGGAGCCTCGTTCTGCAGGTCTTCTGAGGTGACCGCATCTCTCTGTCACTAAAGTTTGTGATGTTGCATCAGTCCAAAACTCTGCGGTTCAGCGCTCTCTGAGGGGTAACGTCTCTCTGATCCATCTAAAGCGGTGTTCACACGGACTCTGAGTTGCTTAGAAGGCTTTCCCACTACTGTATTATCAAACTGTATCAGTAGCTGAGGTTTTTTAAGCATTAAAAGTTGCATTTGTTGCATTACCAATGGTTGCTGTCACTCATATTACTGCTTTGTTGCTGTAGTACCCAAAAGATTTGTTCACCCAAAATAAGACTCATCGTATGGACATCTTCAAGTTGTTTGAAACTCTGCTGGTCGATCTTTAAAACAAAGCGCAATAACATTATCAGAAATTTGATCCATTCCTTGTTTCCTTGCTCTATCACTTTTGATCACTTAAAAGCTAAACAACTGACCCAAAGTTTTTAATGATAGTTTACTGTTTGCACTTTATAGTCATTGAATGGAAACTGAGGTTTTAAGCTTTAAAAAAGCAGCATAAACATATAATAACAGGTCAAATATGTGTCTTCGATAAGATAAGTCTTCGAAAGACATTTCTTTGTGTGGAAGAAAACTGAAATTTCTGTTGTTATTGACTCATTGACAATCTTCCCTTCTCCAGTGAGCGAGCTGAACATACTCTGATCAATCAAAAGATTAATTTAAAGATCTGAACATTTGGCTTGTGAATATATACTTAACTCACAACTTTTGAACATCCTGGTACATGTTCGCTGCTAGTTTGACGTGGACTGCTCTTTTACTCAGCTACGGCTTCTGTAAAGGAAGAAGAAATAATTGCTAGTTCTTGACACGCTGTCCACGGTCGTAATTTAGTCTTGTTTGAGAGATCCGTAGGACACACTGTACCTGCAAGCTAAACGGTCTTCATGCATAATAGACAGAGGTTCTCACTTTCATTCTGTAATAAGATTATGTGCAGACATGGACAGAACCGTCTACGATCACATCAAATGCTCCCTGAGCCAAATGAAAAGAGAGAGAAAGAAAGCAAGCTCTCCTCAAGAAAAAGAAGGAGCTAGCGTGCCTTGCAGCTGAGACAAGGAAAAGAAGAATAAAGAATAGGGAGTGTGTGTTTGAAGACAGATATTTGATGACGGCGAGGAAGGAGAGGTAGAAAGAAACACAGAGATAAGGCACAGAAAGAGCTCTGTATTAAATGAAGGAAAGTGAAATGAAGGATTCGCTACAGTAAGAACAAAGAGAAGTGTGAGATAGACGAGTCCTACACAGGATCAAACGCCATTGGCTGAGAGTGAACCGAAGGAATGAAGAGAGACAAACATTTTCCATCATTATTTTTCAGGCCGAGTTTTTAGGTTGGTTTATTTTGGTTCACTTAAACCATCATCCGGGTTTGAATGTCAAATATAAACACAAATATAGAGCACTATTGAAATCCGTTAATTTTTTTCCAAAAAACTGTTTTTTTTTTTTTTTAATTCCTTTTTTTCCATTATAATTCTTCTGGATTTCGGGGGGGGTTCAACTTTTTTTTTTCAACTTTTTTTTTTTAATGGTTAAATTACATTTTATTAATCAAAAGGCATGTCTAATTAATTAAAATCAGGAAACTTTTTCAGAATTTTTTTCACATCAATTTATCAAAAGTTTAACAAAAAATTACATGTTTAGGGCCCTATGAAATGTTTTATTTTTTTCTTCACCAAATGTTTTATTGTTACCTTATTCTGTGTTCTAGCATGTCTAATTATTTAAGTGCATAAAAACTTAAAAAATATATATATATATTTTCCTCTCAAAAATGTTTCTAGTTATCAAATGAAGGCATGAATCATTAATTTAGTTTATCTTTTAATTACTGAAAATTAAGAAAACATATTTTTTTGGTAACCAGGGGATTTAGGGGCCCTACAAATATCACGATGGGAAGGAGAGACATCAAAAGCACATTGAAGTCAATACTAAAGATCTTCAAAACGTTCAAAAGGAAATAAATATGTCTACATAATAAATGACTTTCCTGTCACTTTTGATGTTGAATGGCACTATATGCACTTCATGGTCTTTGCTGTTAAACACTGGTTAAGACTTGCTGTTGTTTATTATAATGAATATTAATTAAACAACAATACTGGCAATAAAACTAAAAACTAAACAAAAAAACACTGCTCTTAATTTGTTTCATTGTTCACTGATTGTTTACTCGAGTAATTGCTTGGAAAATATGCAGAAGTGTTTATTTAATTGAGAACCGCTTGAAGGCTATGGTTTCATTTTATCATTTCTCATTTTCTGAATATTTAACTCCATAAAGGAGGGCATTCAATAGCAAATTAATTTTGCTGCTGGTAGAATCGTGACATTTTCGGTGGTATTGGTATTGACTCAGTTTAAGATTTCATGACAATCTGTGTGGGGAAAGATTTTGTGCTTCACTCAAAATTGTGTTTCCAATGAATATTAGTATAAAGCATGCACTGATAACCAATTATCTCATTAGTCTGTACAAAACAATGATTTCGCAATACCTCGTGTTTGACAGCAAAGTTAATTTAGCTTTGGATCACATTGATTTTGCGCTGTTAGAAATCCTACATCAGGACTGTGTGTAATTTACTGCCGTGTTTAATAAACTATGCAGTCGATTTTGGCTCTGATTTATCCCACCGTTAGCCAAACATTGGGGTTCAGGAAATGGGGGTGGTTCTAACACACACACACACACACACACACATGGATGAGATATAAACTCAGTTATTGGTGGTGAATACTGTCATGTTTACAGTCTGATAGATTCAGAAATTACTGAACAGTTGGAAAACGGTTGGAAAAAAACGTATAAATGAAAACCGCTATGAGCATCTTTGTATCGTGATCAAAAAAGTCAATCTTTGGGGTTTTGAAAACATTATAGTGTGTGTGTGTGTGTGTGTGAGAGAGAGAGAGAGAGAGAGAGGAAAGACCTAAGAAAAAAAACTGAATGAAATGAGGATAGTGAACATTAAAGAGTGAAATTGCATTTTAGATTACATTACATTATTAGCATAATGTGCCTTTATTTAGTTTAATAGAAAGAGAATATATTCTGTCTGCATGTATTCACACCATCACTTGTCTACCGTACTAAATAATTAAATTAGTGTGCTATTTTCTGCAAGGATTAGCTGTTTGAAAATGTTAATTAATATCTATTTATGTGCAGCCTCTCGTATATGTTATTTATAATGTATTTTATGTTTATGGTCGTATTTTATATTTGATTGAATGACATACATTTATTATGTCAATTATGATTTAATTGGATCTAAATGTATAATTTATATTTTTTTTCAAAGTCATTACATTTTAAGAGTTTACGAGTGGGATAAAAGAGAATATTTAGCCAGCTGCTTAAAAAGGCGACATTAAAGGAACACACACACACATACACACACACACACATGCGCACACACACACACACACACACAAAGTACTCATTCCAAGATCAGGATGAGTTTGTTTCTTCATCAGGTTTGTAGAAATGTAGCACTGCATCAGTGTGTCATCAGTGGATGCTCTGCAGTGAATGGGTGCCGTCAGAATGAGAGTCTGATAAAAACATTACAGTAATCCACAGCACTCCAGTCCAACCTGTTCACCTCTTATAAAGTGAAAAGCTGCATGTTTGAAAGAAACAAATTCATGAATAAGGCATTTTTAACATTAAACCTTCACTTCTGCCCAAAATACAAGTCCAACATCCATAATAACCCTTCCTCCAGTGAAAAAGTCCGTCACTTCTTGTCTCTTACATCACCGTCAAATTTGTTTAGAACTGTTTTGGACCATTTTCACTTGTAAACTGTGATTGATCTGTGCATATTCTTCTCCTGACTTGACTAGTCAATTAAAGAAAGCAATATTGTGGATAGAGGACTCATCAGAAGCAATGGTTTAAAGTAAAAAATAGCTTAAAGATGGATTAGTTTATTACTTTAAAACATGACACATGATGGACTGGAGTGCTGTGGTTTATTGTGATGTTTTTATCAGACTCTCATTCTGACGGCACCCATTCACTGCAGAGCATCCATTGATGAGACACTGATGCAATGCTACATTTCTACAAACCTGATGAAGAAACAAACACATCCTGATCTCTGGAGTGGTTTTGTTGTTGTTTCTTTAAAGCCATTGTTTTCCATAGCCGACCTAAAATTCAGTTAAATAATCATGTCCTATTATAACTAGCCTCCTCTGGCCAAGCTTCACCTCATTAATATTCATGAGCCAAGCTTTTGAGATCACTCTCCTGCACTTTTCAGATCATTCCTACGCTCCTGATTATGTGCACATTTTTATACGTGCATGTGAGTGTGTGTTGATTCTCTGTTATCTCCTATGCTACTTTCCAGTACAGACTACTTTCAATCAAAAGCGTGCAGCGTGGCACCTAACGAG
>NC_039272.1:4510263-4515263 GCF_003368295.1 Carassius auratus | reverse complement strand
AATCTTGAATCTGAGGGAGCAAAAAAATCTAAATGTTGAGAAAATCACCTTAAGTTGTTCTTAGCAATGCATATTACTGATTAAAAATGAAGTTTTGATATATTTACGGAAGGAGATTTACTAAATATCTTCATGGAACATGATCTTTACTCAAAATCCTAATGATTTTTGGCATAAAAGAAACCATACAATGTATTGTTGTCTATTGCTACAAATAAACCTGTGCTACTGATGACTGCTTCTGTGCTGCAGCATCACATTTGATCTCTCTGACTCATTCTCCCTCTGAGGTTGTTTTTAATGTCGTTCCTCTGATATTTTACTCTCCCAGCTTGACTTTCTCAGCATTGCGTTCCATCACTTCCAGACCCCCACCCTTTCCTGATTCGGCTGTGTCTATCTCTAAACTGGACTGAATGTCAGGACAATCATCGGCTCATTAGGGACCATGCAGGGAGGCTCCTGCCAAGCCGAAGAGACCGAGAGAAGTGAGAAACTGGACAGTAAAGGGTCAGAGCCAGCCGCCTTCTCGAGACACCACCAGTTGCACTTTTCCCAAGTGTAACGCATGTGTGTGTGCATATGCACGAGTGTGTTTGTAGCTTCGCAGTTTTCTGTCTGCCTCCCAACGTAAGTGCCTCGCAGTCTGCCGTAACCTTTTGAAATGGCACAGTCTGTCTGTCGCTGGCAAGCAGCCTCCCGTCCAGTGCCAGCTTGCTCTCTTTTTTTACGCTTTTGTTTCGGTCCACACTCACGTTCTGTTTCACGACGAGCTCAATTGGCTGCAACCTACAGAAGCTTTAATTAAAGCATTTAAAAAACATTGATTAAGTGCTTCAGCTGTTGCTGTCAGCCAGGCAGAGCTAAGAAAATAGGTTATCAATCTGGAATTTTTTCCCCTTTGAAAGAAAATGCAACAGAAAATGGAAAGAATAGAGCACCGAGAGAAAACGCTATTATTCAGAGGTTGCTCGTCATTGTTTGGGAGATTACAAAGAGTTCTCACTTATGATTTATTTAAGTTTCAAGTTGGTCTTGATGTTTCTCTTAAAAAAATTAAAAATAGAGCAAAATAAGTATATATAGGTAGCTATTAAACGACGATGAGAAAGTTTGGACATCTTATGATTGCAGATGTTGTTGTCTTGACAAATCTGAGCCATCTGAGACACTATTGATATGTTTTCAGGCCAAACGTGCAACAAAAATAATTGTTGCATTATATCCAAATTTATTATATTAAAAATGATCTTACTTTTTAAATAATTAAAGGGTGGTCATGAAATGCATTTTTTATTATTTGATCATGTTTTCTGATGTTTACTTTTAATGTCAGTATGATTTTACATTAAAAAAAAATCATAATTTAGAAATAAAAAGACATTTTCTAACCTTTTTTTTTTTTTGGCCTCTGATTCGAATGTTTTGTTTAAGGGAGGGGTCAGACTTCAATGGAAACACCCACTGCTATGATTGAGACTGGTTTTGGCTTGATTTACTGATGCATGAACAGCAGTGAATGGTTTTAAGAGAGATTTGGATCGGCATACAAATTAACGATGCATTGATTTAAAAACGTGTGCATCGGATACGGATACGGATGGCATTTGTGTCATGATGCATTTGCATCTGTTTTTTATTATATAATTATTAGTAGATGTGCTATGCATTTATTATTTATAAACTGACCAATCATTTGAGACCAAAACTGCGTGTAGATAGATTTCTCAAGCACATTCTTCATCACTGCGGGTAAAAATGAATACGATGCATCACCACACAACGGAGACCAAGGCATTAGAAGTCAGAATGCACTTAATTTAATTTGCTGTCTGTCTGAACCAAATAAATAAAAGTGAACCATGGCTTCATATATTTTTTTTATATATATTGCATTGAATCACATTGTGTTGAATTGAAATCGGATTGCACCGCATCCTAATGGGGTGAATCGTATCTTATCACATCTGTAGCTGCTTCATATGTATCTTTAATGTATCGTATCATTGGCTATGCATCAAGATACGTATTGCATTAGCCTCAGAAATAGAGATGAACAACCCTAGATGGCAAAGATAAAGCATGCATTCAATTATTTCTTTAAATAATCATTCTGAACCATACTTTTGGAAAGCATTGTAACTGTAGTTGTGTTATATTTTAGTATAAATTTACCTGTTTGAGTTTGACTCTCTAAGCATTACGGGCTGTTGTAACATAAGCAGATTGCACGAAAACATATGAATGAGACATAGGCATGCTACAATTTTGCCAAAATAGTTATGAACTGCCGTGACGGTGTGTTGGGAAATGAACAGAGGAGCAACGATGAGTTTACAGGAGATAAACACAGATGAAAAGAGATGAAGAGAGGAAAGGAGTGAAAGAGAGAAGAGATAAACTCAAAGAAGACCCGAGGAGATCATCATTGTAGGAGGAGAAGAAGAGATGAGATCGGAGAGAAGCCTAACGTGTCCTACTGAAGAGAGGGAGTAAAACGCAGAGAAGTAGGTTGAAGGAAAAGGGCTGAAATAGAACAGGACCCTTGAGAAGCAGATCAAGAAGAGGACGGGCGGAGAGCGAGGGAACGGAGAGATAGAAGGATAGAAGAGAACTGAAGTGGATACATGTTAAGCAAGAGAGAGGGACACATCCGGCTCAACAGCATCATTCGTTTTTATTCTTTTACTTATAAAGCATAAATAAACACAGCAAGAGTTGAGCACTGTGAAGAGAAGAGCAAAATAGAAAGAAAATAATAATAATAATAATAATAATAATTCACTAAATATAAATTAAAACGACCGTAACTTCACATTTATAAAATCTGACAAATAAAAAGGTGCCAGACCATTTAAGGGCATAGAAACAAACAACAACATTTTAAATGCAAGTCTATAATGCACTTGATTAAACTTGATTAAAATGTATAACTCTTTCGATATCTTTAAAGGATATAAACGAGGTTTAACTTTTGACAAGTTTAAGATGGAAACACGTGACTTGACTACTGAGTTGATATGTTGGTCAAACTTAAGGGAGGAATCAAAAAAAACTCCCAAATCTTTCGTAGTTGTAGTAGTCTGGAGCCCGAGAGAGAAAGGAGTGTGTGTTCGCCTACACCTCTGTCTGTGTGTGTGTACATGAAAACACAAGCACTTCACTTCCCCGCTTGATGGTCTAATCATTACAGAAGCATTTTTCATCTACATCATGAACGCTGGCCTTCCGTCCCATTATCTCAGAGGTAATGACAAGGTCAGATTAAAATGCATCGCAACAAGAATGAAGTGCATTAACGTGTGTGTATTCTGCGTGTATCATCATGGGAGTCTCCAGGAATATCACTGTCGATTGACCTAGAATGATAATTCACATGCTTCTCGTTCTCAAGATCAGCTCAAGGATTTGTCCCTCAAACCACTCGACAGATGCACGTACCCTGCAACAAACTCAGCATAGTTAAACGCCTAGTAAAAGTTTTGGAGGATTTGATGGATTTTACAGATATGTGATTGATAGCCGAGGGCTCTTCAGACTTCTAAAACATTTTTATGTTAATAAGATATGTGGGATTTCATCCCGAGATCTTTTTCTTTTTATGTTAATATCTCGGCGTGAGCAAGAAATCCGTAAATGTCTTTCTTGACGATGCAGACTCTCGGTTCCTGTCATCGCGTGTTTGGTGATGACAGCTGGGAAGCGAGGCAATCTCACGCTGGAATTGAACGGGTTCGGCTCTGATTGGTTCCTTTGAAGTGTCAGGATAGCGTTCGAGCAGGCAGCACTTTCGCTCTGTAATGTCTAGTTTCTTTTTTTTTTCATGCAAAATTTTTTTGGTGCATTCAGTTGCTTTTCAAATCATCTCTCGTTTTGCTAGGAATGGTGAACTTATGTTTTCAGCTTTTAAAGTGGAACTGTGAAGCATTGGTGCGCTTTTCTGTTGCTCTGTCAGTTTAACATAATGCAGACCTCTGAGAAGTGCTCTCAAGCTCAGACGACACCCATGGACCATTCACAGTGTCTCATGCCTACGGCACACAAAATGGAAAGTGATTTCTAGAAACGACAAGCTCCGACCGGATTGGCTGCATGGCTTTGCGCTCGTTCCAGAGTCCCAGTGTAAAGGACTTTAACAGTATGATGGGAAATCATGTCAGTTCCCAGACGAAAGATTGTCACTGGAGATGTGTAGAGCAAAGACAGTGGCTTTTACAACTTTGGAAACACTCAGGTTTTGTTCTGTTGTTGCTTATCATTGCAAAGTCATCATAAAGTGATAAGGACTTATGTTGATATTGTCCAAAACTCTACCCCAAAGTATTCACAATATAAACACACTACCATAAAAAAAAATTGGGGAGTTTTAAAAAAAGACAATTAATTGTATTCAGCAAGAATGCAAAAGTGACTCTAAATAATGAAAATATATATTTTAAATTAATGCTTTTGAAAAATCCTTATACCTACCAAAGAATCCTGACATAAAAAATATATTCATATTTATATTTCCCACAGAAATACATATAAAGCAGCACAACTGTTAATAATAAAAAGAAATGACTCTTGTGGTCCAAATCTCAAAAATTCAGCTTTGCCGTCAGAGGAATAAATTACATTTTAAAACAAAATAGAAAAGAGTTATTTTAAATTGTAATATTATTTCACAAAATTTACTGTATTTTTGATCAAATAAATGCGAAAACATTGTCAAAAACCTTAAGCTATAGACACCAAATGATATAAATAATAAAAGTGATTAATAAATAAATAAGTTTACAATTGATGTATGGTTTGTTAGGATAGTACAACATTTTGCCGGGAATATAACTATTTGAAAATCTGGAATCAGAGGGAGCAAAAAAATAAATAATTAAAAATTAAATATTGAGATAATCACCATTAAAGTTGTCCAAATTAAGTTCTCAGCAATGCATATAACTAATTAATTTTTTTTTTTTTTACATATTTACCATAAGTAATTTACAAAATATCTTCAT